>NC_090726.1:154977964-154987964 GCF_036898095.1 Palaemon carinicauda | reverse complement strand
TACTACAGAAAGTAATTAAGTCGATCCTCTTTGTCATTTGTTACTACATAAAGTTATTTGGTCGATCTTCTTTGTCCTCTATTAATACTGAAAGTAATTTGGTGGATCTTCTTTGTCATTTTTTACTTCATAAAGTAATTGGGTCGATCTTCTTTGTCATTTTTTACTGCATAAAGTAATTGGGTCGATTTTTTTTGTCATGTGGTACTATAAAAAGTAATTGGATCGGTCGTATTTGTAATTGGGTCGATCTTCTTTGTCATTTGTTACTACAGAAAGTGATTGGATCGATCTTCTTTGTTATTTTTTACTAGAGAAAGTAATTGGGTCGATCTTCTTTGTCATTTATTACTACAGAAAGTGATTAGGTCGATTTTCTTTGTTATTTTTTACTACAGAAAGTAATTGGGTCGATCGTCTTTGTCATTTGTTACTACATAAAGTAGTTTAGTCGATAATTTTTGTCATTTGTTACTGTAGAAGGTAATTCGGTCGATCTTCTTTGTCATTTGTTACTACTTTCTCTTACTACAGAATTTAATTGGGTCGATCCTGTTTGTCTTTTGTTACTGCATAAAGTAATTGGGTCGATCTTTTTTGTCATTTGGTACTATAAAAAGTAATTGGATCGGTCTCTTTGTAATTGGGACGATCTTTTTTGTCATTTGTTAATACAGAATGTGATTGGATCGACCTTCTTTGTCATTCGTTACTTTAGAAAGTAATTGGGTCGATCTTCTATGTCATTTGTTACTATACAGTAGAAAGTAATTGGGTCGATCTTCTTTGTAACTGGGCCGATCTTCTTTGTCATTTGTTACTCCAGAAAGTGATTGGATCGACCTTCTTTGTCATTCGTTACTTTAGAAAGTAATTGGGTCGATCTTCTATGTCATTTGTTACTATACTGTAGAAAGTAATTGGGTCGATCTTCTTTGTAATTGGGCCGATCTTCTTTGTCATTTGTTACTCCAGAAAGTGATTGGATCTATCTACTTGGACCTTATTTAGTTTATATGGTAGCAAATAACAATCTTCCTTGTCATTTGTTACTACAAAAGGGGATTGGATCGATCTTCTTTGTCATTTGATACTACAGAAAGTAATTGGGTTGATTTTCTTTGCCATTTGTTACTACAGAATATAATTTGGTCGATCTTCTATGTCGTTTGTTACTTTAGAAAGTAATTGTGTCGATCTTCTTTGTTATTTGTTACTATTGAAAGAAATTGGATCGGTCTTCTTTGTAATTTGTTACTAGAGAAAGTCACTGGATTGATCTTCTTTCTCTTTTGATACTACTGAAAGTAATTGGATCTACCCATCTTTATCATTTGTTACTACAGAAAGTAATTAGGTCGATCAACGACAAAGTAATTTGGTCGATCTTTTTTATTATTTGTTACTATAGAAAGTAATTTGATTAATGTTCTGTGCCATTTTTGACTACAGAAAGTAATTGGGTCGATCTTCTTTGGCATTTGTTACTGCAGAAAGTAATTGGGCTGATCTTTTTTGTCATTTGTCACTACAGGAAGTAATTGGGTCGATCTTCTTTGGCATTTGTTACTGCAGAAAGTAATTGGGCTGATCTTTTTTGTCATTTGTCACTACAGGAAGTAATTGGGTCGTTCTTCTTTGTCATTTGTTACTAAAGAAGGTAACTGGGTTGATCATCTATGTCATTTGTTATTATAGAAAGTAATGGGGTTTATCTTTGTCATTTGTTACTACATAGTGTAATTAGGTCGATCTTATTTGTCATTTGCTGCTATAGAAAGTAATGGGATTGATCTATTTTGACATTTGTTTCTACAGAAAGTAATTGTATCGATCGTCTTTAACATTTGTTACCACTGAAAGTAACTGGATCGATGTTCTTTGACATTTGTTACCACAAAAGTGATTGGATCGGTGTTTTTATCATTTGTTTCTACATAAAGCAATTGGATCGATCTTCTATATCATTTGTTACTACAGAAAGTAATTGGATCGATCTTCTTTGTCATTTGTTACCACAGAAAGTAATTTTTTCTGTAGTATATTTTCTCTGCATGAAATACCGCCACTCATTTGTGTGTAGTTTGGTATAGAAAAGTATAACTTATAACCTTAGGGTAGAGTTACACACCTAAGTTTCCTTTGTGTTCAAAAGAGAATATTATTTATCATTCAAATGCTCTTTGCTTTTATTGTATTTTTTTCTATATGTCCTCTTTACATTTTACTCTTGATTCCCTGTATAGGATATGCCCTTATTATGGATATTTATTCAATACTCAAAGATTAGATGTGATTTAGTTTTTTATTACCTAAGGATATCTTGTTTATATTTCGATAAGTCACATGAATACATAATACTTCCACTTTTTTCTGAAGAAGGTATTTCATATTCAGTTGGCACCTAGTGTCATGCCAGGTTGTAGTACGAAATCAATTATCATGCAATATCTTCATGGTTCTTCAAATAAAATACCAACTTCATGCAGTACAGAACTTCACTAAAAGAATTAGAATTCATCCGGTCCTGCTTTGTCTAATTCATTATGATACCAACGTGGTGAAGGGTCACACGAGTACACAGGTTTACTTGAATAGTCTCACAAGTGTTGTGATGATCAGATTTTATAATATGAAACTTTATTCTTGCGTCGTGGTCTTATACATTAATTTTGTTTCAAACATTAGTTTTCTTGGCAGCTGTTGGAAGAGGGATGTTCCATTTTAATCTTTTTTTTTTTTTCTTAGAAATACCTTCGGCTACATTCTTGCAGTAGACGAACTCACTCTCTCTCTCTCTCTCTCTCTCTCTCTCTCTCTCTCTCTCTCTCTCTCTCATGGCGTTTTGGTAAGCACATGATCAGAGCTTAATTATCTAACTAAAAGTTAAATAGGCACTTTTTCTAGATCCATTATGGCTAAGAATTGAATTTTATACGTAGCGTTAGTCAACCGTTGTTGGTCGCAGATAGGACCGAGAGGAAGAATATAAGGGGATGAAAAACGCTATATGCTCCAAAACATGTATGCATTCAAAATTGGGGTGCCTAATAATAACTCTGCCCTGTGAATTCCCTTTTGGGAGGGAGGGGTTCTTTCTACCGTTTTGTCTTTTATCACATCCCACTACAGTCGTCGCAGAGGTTCAGGGCGAAATAAGCCCCACCCCAAGATGTCATAACCACTCATGTTGTCTCCCGTATTAACAGCGGTCACAACACATACCCTTAAAGTGCTCATAATATCCCCTTAAAGCCCTTATAAGTTAGTATAGTTGGAAATTTTTAAAGGTATGTATTGTGGCCGTGGTTGGTTATGACGTCATCAAGGGGTGGAGCTTATTTCACCTGGAATCTCGGTGGCGACTGTAGATGAATTTGGTCAATCTTAGTATCTGGTGGCTAATTGTATGGAAGTCACAAGAATTGGAACATTCGATTTATTTGGATTTTTTTTTTTTTTTTGTGATGATTTAATGCGATATGTAAATTTTTACTATGGGAATCCATAAGGGAATTTGTAGTAGTAGATCCTAGGACCTAAATCATTCATGGTACTTTATATATTCAGTTGGTGCTGTGATACTATCTCCTTTACATGATAAAGAGCAAGGGAGAGAGAGTAGTCATACCCAGGTGAGAGGGGCTGCGTATGTGTGCATAGCCATCTAGATATTTTTGACAGTAGTATTAGGATAGAACACATTCCTTTTGTAGACAATGTTTATCCATAATCTCTCTCTCTCTCTCTCTCTCTCTCTCTCTCTCTCTCTCTCTCTCTCTCTCTCTCTCTACTTAGATAACTATAAAAACTAATTTTTCTTAATTTAACTTTTGTTTCGTGCTGACCTTGTCGATAAAAAAAAAATGGAGAAATGACAGTTGGCGTTTATATTGACAAGACCACGTTATCATTTATGGAACACTAATTCATACAAAGTGCTGTAAATGGTTGAAAAATATCGTAAAGGAGCGAGTATTTAAATTTTCATACGATGAATTTATTATCCTTAAATGGAAGTAAAATTTAGAAATTGGCCCATAGGTAAAGAATACTTTTTGTACCAATTATAGTTTTTATTATACATACTGTGAAGTGAAAGATTGCTTGGAAAATATATTTAGATACAAATAAGATAGGAAATTGTAAACATTTAGCCGAATTTATCATTTCACATCAATTATATTCATATTAGACATCCTCTATAATAACACTTATTTATGCTACAATTATGTCTTGCAAAGTGCATTACTCCTATCTTAAAATCAAACTGTGTTCTGATCTCTGGTATTGATATTGAGGTCAGCGAATAATTGTCTGATGTGATGATTCCAGGCCCAGATGGATGTCTGGAAGTTCGCCTTCAATATTTTATCGTGTAATGACCCTTTAAACGTTAATGAATAATCCCCCAATGGATCATATATTTAAGAGATTAGGCAGAAAACGTAATGTGTTCAGTATTCAAATTGGTCGTGGCGTTGAGATGTCGAGAACATCCATCTTGTTGAGAGGAAAAGTGCCTTTTGACCAATTACCTTTGATTAACCTTAACTAATGATCTGGCCGTAATCAGTATTACACGGTTAATTAAGCACATGGAAATTAGGCTGAATACGAGGGAATTTAAGAGCTTTTGTAAATTTGTTGAGGCGTAGCATGTAAGTAAAATGAAGATAAATATATTTATTTTCCCAGAGGTTAGAGGTAGAACTTACATTTATTTTTGTGAAATCTTAGCTCCAATAAAAATATAAAAATCCTTTTAAAGAGTGAAACATTTATTTTTTTTTTTCATCTTCTTTCAACGTAGAATTAATATTTATAGTGATGCCTGACCAGCAAAACTTTTCTTTGTAAATTTACTGTTATTGTGATACTCGGGCAATTGATCCGGGCAATTGATCCGGCAGAACTTCAGAAATTCAAACTAAGCTACAATTCTAATTGGAAAAGTAGGATGTTATGGATCCAAGGGCTTCAACAGGGATGAATAGCCCAGTGAGGAAAGGAAAGTAGGATATTAGTATGTCCAATGGCTACAACTGAGAAAAATAGTCCAGTGAGGATAAGAAATAAGGAAATAATTAAACCATATGAAAATTAACGAATATCGAATATAAAATATGTTAATAAGATCAGTGACAACGTTAAAATAGATCTGTCACATTTAAACTATGAAGAGAGACATTTGTCAAGTTGTTCAACATAAAAACATTCGCTACGTCTCTCTCCATAGTTTAAATATGACCGATCTATTTTAACGTTGTCACTGATCTTAGTATATTTTATATTCGATATTCGTTAATTCTCATATGGTTTAATTATTTCCTTATTTTCTTTCCTCATTGGACTATTTTTCTGTACCCATTGGACATGTTATATCCTAATTTCCTCTCCTCACTGGGCTATTCGTCCCTGTTGGAGCCCTTGGACTTATACATCCAACTTTTCGAACTAGAATTTAGCTTACCTAGTAATTACAACATCATTAACTAACAATAACACTAACAATAATGGAGTATACATTTCTAGAAATAAACACTTTCTATACGTGGTATTTGAAGCAAATTAAGGCTGAAAAACTATAATGTAAAATGTAACAATCCTTCGAATACACCAAATTACTCTAGCGCCTGCGCTTAGTACAGGTAATAGAAACTATTAAAAGTCCGTATTAGGACAGTGGAATTGGTAGATACATTTACGATAGGCTTATAAGAATGTTCCATTTAGGGTCCATGTCTTTTTTTTAAGTATGAAGAAGATAAGCCTATGAAGTTTGAGATGATTTAAGGTTTCGACTGTTAAACTTGTAAGTAATAATTCAGATGATTAAATCTTTAAATGGCTTTCACGCCTTTTATTCATTTAATATTATACTTATTGATAAATGTAAACTATTAAAAGAACCTTCTTTCTCCTGTAATTGGTGGGATTTCTAGGGACATGCTTGAAAATATAGTTTAAACGTATTTGTAATTCAGTAATTATAAAAAATAGGGACCTGCTTATCATATAATTCAACATATATTCTCCGTATTATTATAAACGTTTATAACATTCGGGTTTTAGAAGCCTTCCACTTTAATTATCCTCATAAACTTTGGAAGAAGGAACAAGTGTTTTTATGTCGTTATTTACTGTTTTACTCTTTTCTTTTCAAATGGGACTGTATTTTTATTCCTTGGATTGTGCAAAGGATAAGGTTCTCTTAATCTAATCAGGCAGTTTCTCTCCTAACTCCTTTGTTCACAAAATATAAAATTGATGCCAACTGCAAGTATCTTTGCTAATAACGTTTTGGCTAAAAATAGGTCGAGTGTAATTATACCCATTGTGGGAAACGTGCCTTTCTCTCTTCCTCATGCCACGGTAATCATTAGCTACCTCTGTTATTTCATGCTAATTTTTGTCGATTTTGGCCAGGCATCCTATTTCCCTAAACAAACTCGGCCGGCCGGTATCATGCAGCAATTCGTCTACCTAATTAGAGGGCAAACATCCTTCAGATCTCTCTCCAGACATTTGTAGTCCCGGATGATACACCAAAGTACACTATGGCTCTCTCTCTCTCTCTCTCTCTCTCTCTCTCTCCTCTCTCTCTCTCTCTCTCTCTCTCTCTCCTCTCTCTCTCTCTCTCTCTCTCCATAGATGTTTTAGGCTGGAACGTGTAAGTCAATAAATGAGAGAGAGAGAGAGAGAGAGAGAGAGAGAGAGAGAGAGAGAGAGAGAGAGAGAATATATATCAAAGTAACAGATTAGATTATCCATCTAGGCGAACTGCCAGAGAGTGAGTAATTGAATGAGATAGTACCTGCTAATCCTAGTGATGGAGATGTAGATCCAATCCGGTATAAAGGATTTGCTGTGGCACGATTGTGTTAAGAGATATGTCCTCCGGTAATTGATTTTAGGAGATTGCTTAAATGGAGAAGCCTCGAAACCTACCGTGGAAGATCATATGGCAGCTCATGATATATTTAGGAAGTAAAACTAACGAAAAAAAATTATAATGTACAAATAATTTGTCAATATATGATCGAGCTAATCATACGTCATAAGACAAAAAAAAAAAAAAGGCTTCATTTGGCAAGATTGTGAAAAATAAGTTACTGATGCTAAGCTAAGTATCAGAGAAAATTATATGCTAACGTGTGCAATATTGTTAAAATTAGTTATTGATGAGTAGCTCTGATAATTATGAAGCTAGGCCAAGTAGTAATGAAAATTATATGCTAACATGTGCAATATTGTGAAAAAGATTTATTGATGCTAAGCCAATTAGTGGTTAAAATGTTATGATAACCTCTATGCTTATTGACGGTGCAAAAAGACACGAGATGCTGGAAATGTATTTGCGTATTTTGCAACTACTGAATGGTAAAAGTATAGTATTTAATCAAATAACTCTGAATCATGAGAGCCCGAATGATTAGTAATAGTAAATAAGAAACATAAAGGTAATTTTTTTCCAGAAGTGCAATGACCAACTTTGCCTTTAATGCAACTTCTCAGTAACAAAGCCGATGGCCTTACGCAAACAAGACTCTTAATGCCAGTTGTTTCGTCTTTGTTTGTACAGTTATAATCTTTTATCATCGGTCATTTCCAGGCTTTTTGTCTTACGGAATGGAATTCGGTGTATACATTTGTAATTAACGCGTATCATGCTTAGTGCATCCAGGGAGTGAGTATATGAGCAAACATTTTAGTGAATGGAAGACATTGAAGAAAAATATTAGACTGTTCCATTGTGCTTTGTTTTTAGTCTGAATGACTATGTTGAAGGAAATACCGTCTTCTCTCTCTCTCTCTCTCTCTCTCTCTCTCTCTCTCTCTCTCTCTCTCTCTCTCTCTCTCGTTATGCGTTTCTTAGTTAACTTTCATCAATTATATAAGATGTCCGTACTTATATACATTTCTACATTGACAGAGTGAATGTTTGCAAAATTGCAACTTTGTGTGTATCTCTCTCTCTTCTCTCTCTCTCTCTCTCTCTCTCTCTCTCTCTCTCTCTCTCTCGTTTTGTGTTTTAGTTAGCTTTCATCAATTATATAATAAGATGACAGTATTTATATACATTGACTGATATTGAAATTACCTTGGTAACCGAGATGGATTTAACAGAAAATTATACCTTTTTGTGTTTCTTTAGAATTAAAGCTTAACTGATTTTGCTTCAACACTACTCGGATATGCGCTTTTGTAAATATTCTTATATTTACAGTAAAGTTTTCTTCAGGAGACGTAGCTAAAAATCCATGTCATAACCATAAGGCAATACAGTATACGTAGCACTATGGCAAGATGCTTTGGGAACGTCATTGGCAATAAAACAATTTTTTTTGTGGTGTTATGCCCCTTTTCCACTTCCAGAATCTCCTCTTGCTTCTCCTCTTCCTTCTCCTTCTCAGCAGGTATAGGACGTCCTTCTAACGTCGAATTATGCGTGACTATCAGCGGTCTCTCTGCTTCGATCACGCTGACAGCAACATGCCCTTCGCCACTGTGACTCAAAGGTCAGGAGTTGATTCACCATAGAGATGCAAGACAGGAGGCACTGAGCCGACCGTTGAAGATCCCTCAATACCTATGGGTTTGGAGTGCTACAGTGCCATTCGGTCGCTTGCTTACCTCCCCCAAATAGTACCGTTGGTTCCTTCATTTTTTATATTGGATTTTTACCATTTTCTTGCTTTGGAACATCCTTTTTATGGCACCTGAATGTTACGGTTTTAGAGTATTATTAGGCTAATATTCAATCTGTTCCCTAATTTGGGAGGGGAGGACCGGCTGGCTTGACCTGGCATTAGTTTACCAATCTTGTTGCTGTCATTTCTGTTCCCGTCTAAATGAAAGGAATCAGATAAATGTAATAATTTTTACGTGTTAGATATTTCCCAGAATCTTCCGTCATTCTCTATCTTATCACTTGAAGGCTTCAGAAGAACGGCTGTGGGTGGATGGGTAGGGATGTCGTAAAAAAAAAAAAAAAAAAAAAAAAAAGACCGAGGGAACCGTACTGCTTGGGAAAAAAATGGTAAACTCGTAGAATCTTGAATGATTAAAGGTACCTACATGGAAATGTGGCGCCCATAGCAAATAGCAGTGTCAACAATCGCGATGTAAACGCTGGATAAGGAAAGGCGCCCTTCAACGGGAGACGGGAATCTCTTCAAAGCAGGAGTACATATGTATATGGTTGCCTTGGTCCATCAAGTCAAGCCATCTCTCACGAGCAATTTGCATCGGCTTTATCTGGCGGATAAGGCAACCCCGCGTCGACCATATTTTGCTGTCTGACGGATGCCGTGACAGGTACGTGGAGCCTGGGGTGGCAGTTAAGGGGATTTGCAGGTAGAGACTCTCCGACTTCGATTTATTCAGCCGTGTTAGAATTATTCAGGAGTCAAATCGTGTTTCTTCAGCTGCCTTATTTAAAGTTAGATAGATCTGACGGTGGTGCAATTTTTTTTTTTTCTCATCAGCTTTCTAAATCTCTTACAGTCACCTGCTCAACCACAGACCATGGTAGTTTCTGTTTTTCGAAATTTATTTGGAAACCTTTTGTAGATTTGATTAAAATAATCTTGTGTGCAATGGAATGGTAATTGATGTTGATCTAGTTTTCTTGTTCATTTTCCTTTTCTCTATTTAGTCACAATGGACACCAAAACAACGTAATTTCCCTTGAATGGTCGGCTATTTGTCCTGTCTTCGTATTTGTAATGGTGTTAAAGATCTACACCCTATAGTAGAAAATATATCGACAGTTTTGTATCAATTAATTTGTTGTCCATTTTAAAAAAATGCTTTGAGAGTTATTTTTAGCGTAAACATGTAACCTAAATTATGATTTTGGGTAAAGTTACTATCATATTTCTTTTACTTAACAAATTTCCTTTATACAGTACTCTTCATTTTCCATACAAATGATTATGATGTGAGGAGTGAATATTGTGCTGTCAAAGATGAAACGGAAAGAGAAAAGGTATTC
>NC_090726.1:154928358-154960858 GCF_036898095.1 Palaemon carinicauda | reverse complement strand
TTTTAGGAATTCATCTTTCACTGTCGCCAGTATCTGTGTTTTATGTTAATGTTGATTCGCTTTAGTTCTTGAGAAGGTACGCCACATTAAAGGAAGGCCCAAGTTTTTGATAAAGTAAAAGGTTAAACCATATTAGATAGTATCGTTAAAAGATTTTTAACCAGTCCATAAAAAAAAAAAAACAGGTGAAACTTCGCTTTAGACATTTTTATATTCACTATGCAGTTAGTTCATTCTTATGTATTTTTTATGAAACTCCATTTAATGAAACTATCATGCACTGTTTAAAGGATATATTTGTACTTTTCTAATAACCACAAGGTTTTCTCATAGGTTCTCTCTCTCTCTCTCTCTCTCTCTCTCTCTCTCTCTCTCTCACATCGGTCACTGATAACAAGACAGATAATGACACCCAATTATGACCAAGTTTGATCCAGTTTCCTTTGCTAAAAAATTGCCTCATGAAAGAACTCGGAATTTCGCAATCTTGTCTGCTTCAAGCAATAAGTTTTTTTTCTCTCCATGCTAATTATTGGTGCATTTATCTTTCTTGGGGATTTGATATGATGTTATTTTTGAAAGTCTGTTCATATGTTTTTGTTTCAAGAACTATGAAAGAGAAATATCTGCTTGTATTGCCGTTGACAAATTTGGTTTTCATAGTTTATATGTTTTCGATATTCAAGCTAAACTCGGTCGAAATTGTGTCAAGTAAAAACTTGAAATCACGTTTTGTTACCTTAAAAGAAGGATTTTTTATTGTTCTATATTTGTGCACTTGTTGGAATTAAGTTAGAAACGTTAATTGTATCTAATTGAGCATTGATGTTACATCCAAATTTAGCTAACACCATGTACACCTTGTACCAATGAATAAATAAGACATCAGCTACATTGCCTTCGAAACACGCACAGTAGCATAAGCAGACGTACAAACGTTGCCTCGTGCATTGTACCCTCATAAAAGGACCGAACTTCTGAGCGAAAGTTCGATCTTTTTGTCCGTGGCTGAACGAGAGGGGGGAAATTGACATTCGGGGCCTGTCGTGGCTGTGTCACCCGAGAGGACAGTTGACGTGAACGTTAAGCCAATATTCAGTAGTCCACCGCATCTGGAGGGACGTAAACTGAATATTTAGTAGCAGAGTTAATATTGAACAAGGAATCCAAGAGGCCATAAAACTACCAAGAGCCTTGCTCGGTCCGCATTAAAGATTCCATCTATTCCTTTCAGAAAGATTTTGGGAATTTCTCTTTAAGGCGACCAATGCCACTAGAAATTCCTCTCTGCATTTTTTAAAAGAAGAGGTTGTTGGCTCCCGAGTATTTATCGTCCGCCTTTCCATTTATGTGATGCCTTCTTTTTTTCCGATCAGGTGTTTTCTCTTTGCCAATAACAGAATCTCTTTGTTATTCCACGATGTTTTTTAGGGGCTGATTCAACGGATATTTTTTTTCTTCTCGTTTTGTTAGCTTTGTATTGTTTCTTTAATGCGAAGTAAAGTTTCAGGATTCTTTTAAAGTCTTGGTGGATTTCCCACTTTTTTAATTTCTTTATTTCTAGTGATGGCAAGAATTCAGTCGTTCATTCCACCGTCCTTTGTTCAAAACAAAGTCTATAAATGTGTGATAATGGAATTTGATCACTTATCTAGATAAACTTTTTTATTAGATTTAGATATTTCAGATTCTTTAGACATGGTGGAGGTCAATTTTGTTGGTGTTTCTTTTCATGTAAACTGGACAACCAAGTAGTGCCTGCATATATATATATATATATATATGTATGTATGTATATATATATATATATATATAATATTATTGTTATTAATATTACTAAATAAGCTACAACCCTAGTTGGAAAAGCAAGATGCTATGAGCTCAAGGGCTCCAACAGGGAAAAATAGCCCAGTGAGGAAAGGAAATAAGTAAATGATATAAGAAGTAATGAAAATTAAAATAAAACGCTTCAAAAACATTAACAACATTGCAACATATTTAATTTATAAACTATAAAAGGACTTATGCAAGCCTGTTCAACATAAAAACATTTGCTGCGAGTTTAAACTTTTGAAGTTTTACTGATTCAACTACCCGATTAGGAAGATCAGTCCACAACTTGGTCACAGCTGGAATAAAACTTCTAGAATACTGGGTAGTATTGAGCCTCATGATGGAGAAGGCCTGGCTATTAGAATTAACTGCCTGCCTAGTATTACGAACAGGATGGAACTGTCAGGGAAGATCTGAATATAAAGGATGGTCAGAATTATAAAAAATCTTGTGCAACATGCATAATGAACTAATTGAACGACGGTGCCGAAGGTTAATATCTAGATCTGGAATAAGAAATTTAATAAACCGTAAGTTTCTGTCCAACAAATTACGATGACAATCAGCAGCTGAAGACCAAACAGGAGAACAATACTCGAAACAAGGTAAAATGAAAGAATTAAAACACTTCTTCAGA
Source organism: Palaemon carinicauda (assembly GCF_036898095.1). NCBI lineage: Eukaryota > Metazoa > Arthropoda > Malacostraca > Decapoda > Palaemonidae > Palaemon > Palaemon carinicauda. The sequence goes on along the minus strand of NC_090726.1, from coordinate 154,958,388 downwards.
ATGGTTGATCACCGAAAATCTTGAAAGACTTTCTCGATAAGCCTATTTTTTGTGCAATTGAGGAAGACACAGACCTAATGTGTTTCTCAAAAGTAATTTTGCTATCGAGAATCACACCTAAAATTTTAAGAGTCATACAAAGTTAAAGAAACATTATCAATGCCGAGATCCGGATGTTGAGGAGCCACGGTCCTTGACCTACTTACAATCATACTTTGAGTTTTGTTAGGATTCAACTTCATACCCCATTAATTTGCACCATATACTAATTTTAGCTAGATCTCTATTAAAGGATTCAGCAACCCCAGACAGATCTACATTCAGGAGATGGAATTGATGCAAAGAAAGTAGCATCATCTGCATATTATGCAACTAGCTTGCTTTCTAGACCAAACCACATGTCATGCGTATATAGTATGAAAAGTAATGGGCCAAGAACACTACCCTGAGGAACACATGATATCACATTCCTGTACTCACTATGGTGCCCATCAACAACAAATCTTTGCGATCTATTACTTAAAAATTCACTAATGATGCTAAGAAACGACCCATCCACTCCCAACTGTTTGAGTTTGAAAACAAGGGCTTCATGATTAACACTGTCAAAGGCAGCACTAAAATCAAGGCCAATCATACGAACTTCCTGACCACAATCTACGGATATATATATATATATATATATGTATATATGTATATATTATATATATACATATATATATACATATATATATATATATATATATGTATATACACACATATATATGTATATATATATATATATATATATACACGCATATATATATATATATATATACACGCATATATATATATATATACATATATATACATACATATACACACATATATATGTATATATATATATAGAGAGAGAGAGAGAGAGAGAGAGAGAGAGAGAGATACAGTATATGATATATATATATATATATATATAGATAGATTTATAGATAGATATACAGTATATGATATATATATATATATATATTTATATATATATTTGTATATATATATATATATATATAGATATGTAGATATATATATATATATATATAGATATGTAGATATATATATATATATATATAGATTATATATATATATATATATACATATATCTATATATATATATATATATATGTGCATATATATGTATGTATATATATTATATGTATATACATACATACATACATACATATATACATATATATATACATATATATATATATATATACATACATGCATATATATATATACATATATATATACACATATATATATATATACATACATGCATATATATATATATATATATATGCCTGTGTCAAAAAAACTTTAGAATATTGCAAATTGTGTATCGTGCATATTAGTTTCAATAATTCCTTTACACGGGTAGTTACAAAAAAAATCCACTCAACCGAATAGCCATTTTAGCATTGCAGCACATTACCATCAAATATCCATATATACAAAAATGCCCCCCCCCCTCCCTCTCTCTCTCTCTCTCTCTCTCTCTCTCTCTCTCTCTCTCTCTCTCTGATTTATTAATGGAGTTTCTACAAGATATCTTGTCTGGTCAGCAAGGCATGCACGTACCGTCCTTTTTCATTGGATGCAACAGCTGGACATTGCATAGTCTACTCACTCAATAGCTTGAAGGGGATGTTTTGCCACCATTTTTGGTGGAATAATGGTTCCTCCCTCTAGGTAGCATCAATTTATTGGTATGGGGAAATTATTTTTTTTTTGTATATATCGAGGTTCGAGGAGCAATTTTTGAAACCAATAAAGATTTTACATTGTGCAATTTGTTGGTTGTGTGCAATTTGTTGGTTGTGTATTATCCTTCACATCTTTTAAAGGTTTAGACCATCCCCATGAGGTAGAAAATGTCTATAGTTCTTCATTCAGTAACTACTTGATTATGGTCATAGATCATGAATTTTATAGAATTTTATTTTCAGCAGGGACCATAACAGCTTTGGAGAATTTTATCTGTAGCAAATGTGGTTTAGATATTATTAATTTTTTTCAAACCTAAGATAACGGAGGTTGGTGGGTTTAAAGTTCATTTTTTACAGCTGCATATATGATTTTGCAGTTCAGTATATCATGGTATATATGTTTAAATGTATTTTGTCATATATTTGCTTATAATGCTTGTGTATAGAATTGTATTTAAAAGAAAATATTAGGAAATTTATTTTTCATGGAGTGGCATATGAAGAAAAGTGGATTATTTTTCTTTTAAGCATTTTATGAATTTTATTGACTAAAAACCAAAATAACTGGACTTATGCGCGGTCATATTTTAAGTCATATTTTTAAACTGCGAAAGTAAAGGAAGTAAACCTATAAAGTTTTATGTCTGAAAAGTTAACGAGATAAAACGAGATCGACGAATAGCTGTGTATGGAGGCGTTCTCCCTCTTGGGGTCAAAGATGAAATGTTAGTCGTTTAGGGCAAATGATGATTCTAAAGGACATAAGGTGTTTTTGTGGTTTCCCCGCGCTTACCAGATGCTGTTTACGATCACGGGCCATCGAAGGCATTTAAATCAAAATCCAATTTCGAAAATGGGAACGTTGTTAAGCGTTCACGAGAGTCGTACAATACCGAACTAAATTGCATGGAAGGTGATTGCAAGGCGGCTGCCTTTGTGCCTTCAGTGAAGGTTTGCCGTATGGGAAGAGGATTAAAATTGGATTTGCCGTTTAGCAGGGATGTTCTTCGAACCAAATTTAGGGCGCCAATTTCTCTATTTTATTTTTGATGGGGGTGGGTGTGTACCATGTGTGGCTCCTTTAAAAAAGGAGGAATACGGAAGTATTACAATGCTAACAATCATTCGCAGTAGCGCTCTCTCTCTCTCTCTCTCTCTCTCTCTCTCTCTCTCTCTCCAGATTAATCACCTTATTTAGGAAGCTGCTACTTAAATTACTTTATAACATTTCACTAAGATTACTCTATAAGATTTCTCTACGATCACCTTTTCAGCATTTCAATAGGATAATTTTCAATTTTTCAAAATTTAAAACTCATTGTTCATCAAGAAATGTAATTTGACGTTTTTTAAAGCCTAGTTCAATGCATGCATATTTATTTGCTGAAGTGGTTATTTCTTATTAGGTTAATGGTGGTGGTGTATTCATTGCTTTCTTTAGTATAGAAGTTTGTATATATCTCTTCACTCATGCCGATAGTACTAAGTAATCACTGTCTCTATTACAGGTATGTACGTTTTCGAGGCATTACGGTTTTCATTGCGATTTACGTAAGTTATATCTCATTTGTTTGTTATGTATGGATAATGAATAATTTTGGATTATTCAAGAAGCCAATAATGTAGATTCCAACCAGATTATTTTTTTATTTCTGAATTTGATTTTTTTCTAACCATTATTATTTGCTATTTCTTTTCATTACTACCCCCGAGCTTTAATAACATTTTGATATAATTTCATGGTTTAATCTTTTTCATTTTGGGGGGGTGGGGGGTGGAGGGGGGTGTTCTAAACACTCGGAAAGTCAGATTTCCATAAGCTAAAGCAGTGAATCAATGTAATTAATTTAAGTTATAACAAATTTTGTGTGACAGAATTTCAGCAAACTATGAAATATCGGAGGTCATAATGCGAAATGTATAGAAAATCGCAGAAATGATTGAATTATCATTTGTACCTCAATAGTGTTTATATAATTTTGTGAAGACATTTATTTGATCAGGAAATCGCATGTGGCAGTGCCTTGGAGAAGCCTTTAGTGTGATGTTATTGGATAGTCATGTTAGATTTTCATGTTAATTAAAAATTAGTTTGAATGCCAATTTATTGAAAGGAAAATTAGAAAGAAATATCGGAAGGCTTTTTACTTTGTGATTGGACGAGTTATATCAAAGTAAAACGATTTTATGTTTTTACTGATTTTGTTTATCTAAAGTCAGCTACCTTTATACGCATTTTAGCAGAAAATATCTCGGTAGATTACCGTAATTAATATCCTAATCATTAACTTAAGAAAAAAATGAAGGGGACCACACGTGCTGGGATTCCTTTTTTTTTCTTCTTTTTTTTACCGGCTGTTCATCACGTGGTGGGTGATGTTTATCGCTGGTTAATGTGGTGAGGTTTGTCTTGGCTTTATCAGTTAGACCTTACCTTAAGACCCATACGAGGTCAGGGGTCAGCTTATTCTTATTCACCTGAAATCACGGGGATGAATTAGGCAATTCGAGACCCTTGAAGGAACCAGGTTTTATCTGCCAACATTATCGTACGCATAAAATTCAACGCTCACACCCTGGCAGCGTCCCACCTCCCCTGACCTTAGCATGCTCTCTCTCTCTCTCTCTCTCTCTCTCTCTCTCTCTCTCTCTGAAATTACTATAATACTGCATTAGCTCTCTCACTGTAGAATGACTATAATACTGTATAAGCTGCTTCTCTCTCTCTCTCTCTCTCTCTCTCTCTCTCTCTCTCAAACGACATATAATACTGTATTAGCTCTCTCTCTCTCTCTCTCTCTCTCTCTCTCTCTCTTTCAGACGACATATAGTACTGTATTAGCTCTCTCTCTCTCTCTCTCTCTCTCTCTCTCTCTCTCTCTCAAATGACATATAGTGTTGTGTTAGCTGCCTCTCTCTCTCAAACGACATACAATACTGTATTAGCTGGCTCTCTCTCTCTCTCTCTCTCTCTCTCTCTCTCTCTCTCTCTCTCTCAAATGGCTTTAAAATACCGTATTGAAAACATTAGATGTGTTCTTTCTTGGAGGTGTTTATTGATAAAAGCTTCATATAGCATCCATTTCAGTAATTTGATCTTGAAATTTAGCTAAGTCTCTGTGAATCTATTATTCGCTCTCACCACCTCTTTATCTCATTGACATTAGCTGGGGAACAGTCTTGTCTCCGTCTCACTTAAAAGGGCTCATTAGCCGGATGTACTCGTTTACTCGTCATTTATATTTATTTTGGCCATTATTAACGTCCATTTTTTATAATGCTCCATTTATTCTGGTTTGTTTTACCGTTCTAGATTTTTATAGAATTTTTTTTGGCTCTTATTTTTATGGAATTTTCTGTACTTTCTGACAGAAGTTCCATGTCAATTTTTCTTTTATAAAAACCATACTATAAAGTAAATCCTTTTTTTTTTTTTTTTTTAAATTATCTTGGTTAGCCTACCATTACAAGATTGCAGATTCCTTATATCCGCGGATACAACAGATCTTCATGGCATTATCAACCTCCCCCCCCTTTCCCTCCACACCTGCACAGCATCTCGTAGAATTGTATTAAAAAGGGGAAACCATATTTATCGTTAAAAAGTGGCGGTTCATTATATTTATATCATAGCTACTGATGAGCAATTTTGGAGCCACTTAATATGAAATGTTTAGGAACTTACTGACAGCCATCATGATTTAGTCGTGCAATTTTAACGGTTTTCTTAAGAAAAAAAAAATTGAGAATATTCACAATATATGACCTAATTACTCCATTATGTTTATACATTATTACATAGTAAGACATTAGCCGAGTAAAGAAAAACTCAAATTTATTGACAAAAGATGGTGACTGTTGACAGTATCATAGCCGATACTTCGGTTATTTTTCTCTACTAAATTTGCCCCTTTTACTCATTAATGCATATTTGAAAGGAGACAGATGACTGTGGTGTTATTAGAATGCAATGCTAAATTTGTTATATAATTCAAGAGAGCGAGACGGGTCTGTCTCTTCTTCAAATATTATCCACACAAAAAGTTGTTGTAAGATACGAAGAAAAAGGCTACAGAATTTTTTCTTTGGATTATTGGGCTCGAGTCGCAGCATTAATTGCAGGGACATTGCACCTGCCGTGCAAACATATGGATTCTGAAATCTTATCTTTATGACCGGAACTCACAACATGAACTTATCAGTTAGACCTTGTAATATCATGAAAGGAAATTAATTATAACGCAGCCTCGGTATATACTTTAGACATACGAAAGTGATTACTAAATCAGTCGGTACCTTGTCTTTTTATTATTATTATTATTATTATTATTATTATTATTATTATTATTATTATTACTAACAAAGCTACAACCCTAGTTTGAAAAGCAAGATGCGATAAGCCTAACGGCTCCAACAGGGAAAAACAGCCCAGTGAGGAAGGGAAATAAGGAAATAAATAAACGATACGACTAAAAATTAACATTGAAATATTTCAAAACAATAACAACACCAAAACAGATATGTCATATATAAACTATAAAAAAGACTTATGTCAGCCTGTTCAACATTAAAACATTTGCTGCAAGTTAGGAAGATCATTCCACAACTTGGTCACAGTTGGAATAAAACGTCTCCATCATGAGGCTCAATACTACACAGAATTCTAGAAGGCATGACGATCAGAATTAACTGCCTATCTAGTATTACGAACAGGATGGATCAGTCCAGTAAGATCTGAATGTAAAGGATGGTCAGAATTATGAAAAACCTAAAGCAACATGCATAATGAACTAATTGAACGACGGTGCCAAAGATTAATAACTAGATCAGGAATAAGAAATTTAATCGACCGTAAGTTCCTGTCCAACAAATTAAGATGAGAATCAGCAGCTGAAGACCAGACAGGAGAACAATGCTCAAAACAAGGTAGAATAAAAGAATTAAAACACTTCTTCAGAATAGATTGATCACCGAAAATCTTAAAAGACTTTCTCAATAGGCCAATTTTTTATGCAATTGAAGAAGTTACATATCGCGTGTATAATACATACGAAATTATTATACCCCACATTTCCACGCTTAACATTCTACATTTAACGGGTTTTAAGGCTGAAGCAGAAGTCAAATTAATAGGCTTCCCTCGTTAGTTTCTTTTAGCTACTTCTTACTTTTTGGAATGTTAGATTACATTATAGGGTTTCATAACGCCTCATTCAGAAAATATGGAGGCAACGTAAACGGTTAGGTGCTAACAGAGAGGCGAGGTGAATGCTAGTAAAGTTTATTCAATAGATAACGGGCTTATATATCAGCAGTTGAGAGCAAGAATGTCACAAAAATCCAAACCATCTAAAACATATGATGTTAAGCTCAAACAGGTTGTTCTATTATTAATGCGGAGGAGAGCGAGAGATAAAAAAGCAATAGCATTACAATGTAAGAGCGTGTATAAAACACGGTGAAACTCGCTGATTTAATGTCTTCGAAATCTTAGCGGGGTAAATACCCCTTTCATACTTTAGTTTTAAGACCGAATGGATAAGAAAAAAGTAAGAGTAACCATTTGTATCTGCCGGCAATACCGTTCGTTCAGACACTATCAAAGACCTCTCCGTGAGTTACCCATCTCTTATATTTTCTACCCTTAAACAACAATTTGTATTCAAAACAAGAACGTCAGCGGGACGAGATTGATAGGGCATATCTAGATTAAAAATCGCTCGCCATAAAGCAAAAAAATCCAGCCAAACTACGCCCGCAGTGCGATGTATCTCGCCCGACTGACGCCCAAAACAAATCAATTATGACCCCCATAATGCTCGAAGGGTCAACCCCTTTTGACCTTATCACTTGATGGCTGTGACCGTGCGTGACAGTATATTGCAAGGAAATGAGGACTTGCCGTCTTAATTGAAGTCTCTCCTTTTCTCTTGAGAGAGAGAGAGAGAGAGAGAGAGAGAGAGAGAGAGAGAGAGAGTCTTAGGAGAGGTTTTTGGATGATTTAAAAAAAAAAAAACATACAGGAGAGAAAAATGAGTTGGAGTCAGGAAAGAAATATTGCTTTGTCTTAGATTGATCAGAATGTTATCTCGAGAATAAACAAAACGAGTTAAGATTCATCATAACCGTGAAGGATGACTTGCAAGTTATAGGTTGAGAAATAGCAAATGCTTGCATTTATTTTCTTCGTACCATTCCTTATAAATCATATGTAAATAAAAGTGCAAAAAGGTAATAGTGTATGTAAGAGCGGAACGTAACAGGACTTCGTGTATTAGTCCAGCTATCTGAACATTGGTCCAAAAGATTTAACGCACATACAACCTACAATGTTTAAAAAACTTATTTTTAATCGGAAATTTTTCGTAAGAATATACTGATCTCGCGCGTATTTCAGTAAAAATTCAGGCGACTGTAATTTTTACCATACTTTATTATATCTTACCGGTAGGTGACCGTAAATCACTCCTTTTCGTCTAGATATCCGTTTTTAAAACTGTAAACGCCTGGAAAAATTCATTCCAGAATTTTCACCGTTTTTACGGGAAATTCTTAAGTGTACTCGTTGGTTTCTGATTGCTCACATACATACACACACAAATTTTTTTTTTATCCAATGTGGTAGCTCAGGGAAAAAAAAATCCCATATTCCCTTATTAGGAAAAAAAATCATAACGATACAAACTGACTGCCATATGCATTTTTTAGCTACTAGATCAAAGACCTTAGTCACAAACTGTCCTATAAAAGTTACAAAAAAAGTATTATGAACCGATAGCTGTTAGACTAAAGTAAGTTTATAGGTAGTAGGTTGGCCAGGGCACCAGCCACCCGTTGAGATACTACCGCTAGAGAGTTATGGGGTCTTTTGACTGGCCAGACAGTACTACATTGGATCCTCCTCTCTGGTTACGGTTCATTTTCCCTTTGCCTACATACACACTGAATAGTCTGGCATATTCTTTACATATTCTCCTCTATCCTCATACACCTGACAACACAGATTACCAAACAATTCTTCATCACCCAAGGGGTTACTGCACTGTAATTGTTCAGTGCCACTTTCCTCTTGGTAAGGGTAGAAGAGACTCTTTAGCTATGGTAACCAGCTCTTCTAGGAGAAGGACACTCCAAAATCAAACCACTGTTCTCTAGTCTTGGGTAGTGCCATAGCCTCTGTACCATGGCCTTTCACTGTCTTGGGTTAGAGTTCTCTTGCTTGAGGGTACACTCGAGCACACTCTCCTATCTTATATCTCTTCCTCTTGTTTTGTTAAAGTTTTTATAGTTTATATAGGAGATATTTATTGTTTTTACTCTTCTTAGAATATTTTATTTTCCTTTTTTTCCTTTCCGCACTGAGCTATTTTCCCTGTTGGAGCCCTTGGGCTTATAGCATACTGCTTTTCCAACTAGGGTTGTAGCTTAGTAAGTAATAATAATAATAATAATAAAGTGGCAACTGGAATGAAGAAAGGCTTTTAGGGATTTGTCTAATCCTAAGTCTTTCAGGGATTGGGACGTTTACCTATTTTATATATATATGTATATATATATATATATATATATAAATATATATATATGTATATATATATATATATATATATAAATATATATATATGTATGTATATATTTATGTATATATATATATATGTATATATTTATGTATATATATATATGTATATATTTATGTATATATATATATGTATATATATATATATATATGTTATATATATATATGTATATGTATATATATGTATATGTATATATATATATATGTATATATATATGTATATATGTATATATATATATATGTATATATATATGTATATATGTATATATATATATATATATATATGTATATATATGTATATATATACATATGTATATATATATATATATATATATGAACACATATGAGAGTATTAGTCTCTGTCTAAATAAATATATCTAGTTTAGAAATTGATATATCGTAAGGCGCACATGCATATGCAAATGCTCGTAAAAGCATTTTAAAGATGCAAGTGAAAAGAGCATGAATATGCTGTAATGTGGTCTTTTCCATCTAAATGATTAGTATTCAAGAGATTTGTAGTCAAGAGATGAGATCCAGGAAATAATTGTCGCTGAAATGAGAGAGGAATAGAGAGAGAATTGCTCGAAAACTTGCATTCGAAAGCCAATTGAAGTAGAAATTATAAGATGCAACAAAAAATCTGTACCATGGCATTCCACTGTCTTGGATTAGAGTTCTCTTGCTTGAGGGTACACTTTGGCACTCTGTTCTATCTTGTTTTTCTTCCTCTTGATTGTTTTGAAGTTTTTATAGTTTATATATAAGATATCTAATGTTCTTACTGTTCTTGAAATATTTCATTTTGATTATTTATTACTTCTCTTGTAACTTATCTATCTCCTTATTTCCTTTCCTCACTGGGCTATTATCCCTGTTGGAGCCCTTGGGCTTATAGCATCTTCCTTTTCCAACTAGAGTTGTAGCTTGGCTTTTAATAATAATAATAATAATAATAATAATAATGAATAATTTTCATTCTGTGAAGTTAATGAAGCACTCGAGGCTCAAAGGTTGAATGTCCAGGGTACGAACCCAAGTGCTGATCCAAGTATCCTGTTCAGAATATATCTTTGCCCTTTTGGGGATGTCATCTTGTATTCGCGAAGATCCATTGTGATATTCCTCATCTCTTATTTCTTGAGAGGTTTGTGTTATCCTTCGGTGACGCCATGCCGTCCGAGGGCCATCACGCGTGTAATAGAGCATCACGTCTTCCCCTCTTGATAAGTTTCGAGGACCCGAGCCAGTCCGGAGAATAAATCACAGAGGTTTCTCTATTGTTTCATAGGATTCGTTCTGGATGAAGAAACTGCATTTCTCTCTCTCTCTCTCTCTCTCTCTCTCTCTCTCTCTCTCTCTCTCTCTCTCTCTCTCTCTCTCTCTCTCTCTCTCTCTCTCTCATGTTCATTACCTAGTTACATTGCTCGAAATGATTGTTGAAAAAAATATTAACACAAATAATTGACGTTTTATCTTAAATTGAAATAATGATTAATTTTAACAGATATGTTTACTTTTTATGATCTGTGGAAAATAGAAGACGGTTATTAAGAAATGGTAATTATGATTTAAAACACAATGACTTTTTTCTATTGCTTCTTTATTAGATGTCCCGAAAGTTTTAGGAATGATAAAAGTTAATGTAAATATTTTCAAAAATTAATTATCTGAGTTAATTTTGATAGATTAAACTTTGTGTGTTTCATATCACAAGAATATATACGAGTATTCACCAATTAGCATCTGAGAATTGTACCACAAATAATCCTTAGGAATCTTGAAAATCTAAGAAGATACTGGAGACTTAAAATGTTGCTCTGACACAAGGAATGGACGGTTTGGTGACCTTATATAGACTCAGTAGGTTAAGGAAATCTTAAGTAGATACTTGGTATGGAAGACTAATTAGGCCTTGGATTATGGAAGGCTTTAGATAGACTAACTCTCTGAAAGACCTAAAGTAGCCTCATGAGGATTGGAAATCTCTCAACACTGGATCCCTTGAAGGCAATAATCTACTTCATAGGTATGGAAAATCTTAGAATAAACTCCTGAGGTATGGTAGACCTTAAAATCAAGCAAAAAGTAAACTGTTATAAAGTAAAAAATAAATATATAGACTTTAAATGAAACGAGAATTTTTCAATGAAACTCCGAAGTTACCGAAACCTTAACATAATTGTTTTGACGAAGGCATGATTGAGAAAGCGTAGGATTTGGGTTATTGGAAATGAGAAGTGTTTCTAACGAAAACTGTAGTATACCATAGTATACGAATCCGAATTATGTGGATATATCTTTTACTAGTTGAGAAGTCCTTAATCTTGAGATTTTACTTAAATGAAAATTTTTAGCCTTTTTATCAAACTGGCTTTGATTCAAGCCAAGACTTGAGGTTAAACACCTTAAATTATCAGGGTCTGATTTGTAAAATTCAAATATGGATATTCAATTATTTTAAGAGTCTTAGTTTATTTTTCATTTGGGAACATTATAGAATAAGATACGGTGAGATATAAGGTAATGTGTGTTAAATGAGGAGGTTAATAATCACTTTAACGTGAATCTCAGTTTGGCACGTTGAATTCATTTTGCATGAAATATAATTTATTATTGCATGCTTTTGTGACTCTTGTCTTGTGCTTGTCTTGGGAGATTTCACGGGGCAAGAAGTCATCAGTGCAGCATATGTTTGAGGTTTTGCGTTCTGATAAATGTCAGGCCCAGCCCTGGAAAAGGATTTTACCACAAGTATGCTCAGATTATTTTTCGGGATCCGTGATCGATATATTTTTCAAGGTATATCTGATTTTTTTCTTTGAAAAACTAAATATAGTTGTTCATGGTATAAATGCAGTGGGTATGCTTTAATCAGAACTATTAGCATTATCAAAGGCAATATAACAATATATTAATGAAACTTTATTATTATTATTATTATTATTATTATTATTATAAGTTTTTTTTATTGGTGATACTTTAATCAGAAATGTTAGCATTATCAAAGGCAAAAATAATGGTAAGTAAATTATTATCATTATTATTTTTATTATTATTATAAGTGAGGATACTTAAATCAGTACAATTAACATTATCAAAGGTAAAAGATAATAGTAAGTATATTATTATTATTATTATTATTATTATTATTATTATTATTATTATTATTATTATTATTATTATTATTATTATTATTATTATTATTATTATTATTATCACAACCACATCAGACCTCACCAGAAAGCCACAGGGAAGACAATGCAATCCATCACACTGACTGCATTACCTCATTTACAGCTCAGCATTACTAGGACGATAAATCCTCCAGTCCCGTAAGGTATTAGAGTCGGGATTTCAATTAAGGTTGGGCCATTTGATAAAGCGCATGGTAGAAGGGATCGAGATGGGTTGATGTATGGGATGCGGGTGCCATCCATCATGGCCGGGAGATCGTGCCGGGTCACTGGAGATTGATTTCATGCAACTCTCTGACCCTCGTCCTTCGCTCAAGTTGGAGATTAATTCTGATGAGGCTATTATTTAATTATTCCATGCAAAAATATGAGAGAGGGGAGAGGATCTTTTTTTAATTCATTTACCCTAACTTGTTTAGTACCGAATTGCTTGAAAGATGTATCGTTGAAATGTGTGTAATTGTGTGAATTTTTTCTTTTTTAGTTGCGTGCAATTCTCTTTTAATGCATGGGCATGGAATAGATGTGAAAGTATAAAGAATATATATTAAAAAGTAAATATATCTATCTATCTATCTATCTATCTATCTATCTATCTATCTATCTATCTATCTATCTATCTATCTATCTATCTATCTATCTATATATATATATATATATATATATATATATATATATATATATATATTCTTTCTTGTCACGCCGGGTAGGGGAAGAACGGTACCCCAAGAGGTACACTTGGAAACCACAATCTCCCACAAATTGCTGAAGCTGCGGTGTTGTAGTTAGGAAAGGTGGGAGGGAGGTGGAAAGGGTTGAGTCTGTTTCTGTGTAAGTATGCATATCTAACTAAATATGTATGCTAAATTTTGACGGGTCGCGTACACTAGTAAAGAATGAACATAAAATGAAGGTTCTTACAGAAGCATAAAATCTCGCTTATATTTGACGTACACCTTGACAAAACTAATAAAATCGACAATTTCCGAAATGGAGAATTATAAAGCATCCGTTTTATTATGCATTGTAACTCTTGGCTAAACCGTAGGCTTTTCAGGATATATTTACTCAAGAAAGAGAGTCGTGGCCAGAGAGGGGGGTTTACAAGACGGGTATGCAAAGGCACCGTTTTATGGAGTGTAAACTGTCCAAAACAAGGTGTAATAAACTGCCGGTGACACATGGCAACTCGTTCTATTACTGTACTCTTGGTTTACAGTTTTGCTGTTTTGTTATTTTTTTTCTTTTTTGCGAAGAAAAACTGCATTTTTGCATTAATGCAAGTACTTTTCAGCAAAGCGTATGTTTTCTTATTAATATCCCTAGGAAATTTTGCCAAACTAGTGAATGAGGAGAGCTATTTTTCGAAGCTTATGTCCTTAACCCATTTGTAATAATGTTCCCTGACTTGTTAAGAAGGAGGGAGGTGGGAGGTCGCAGTTAAGGAAATCTTATGAGTAGGTTTTGTGGCTGGATGGAAGTATCTTGTTTCTGGCGTTGGAAAGAGGCCATTAAGTCGTAACAGATTTATAGCTGTATTTGGAGGATAAGCTCGACTGTTTTTATCGAATGATGGACGTTAGAGGTTTACTGCTGCTATCTCGGATACAGAATAACTCTGTCACTGCAGAGTCATGGTATGAACGTCAAAAGAGGTCGAATTATTAATGATAAAAGTGCTTTGGTGATCCTATTTTTCCTGCTTAAACTCTCATATACTCTCTCTCTCTCTCTCTCTCTCTCTCTCTCTCTCTCTCTCTCTCTCTCTCTCTCTCTCTCTCTCTCTCTCTCTATCTGACTAGATACTGTATAAAGCAACCATGCTCAAATGTTGCAGAAAACAAATTAATATGATAATAATGGCAAAAACAGTAAATGTAAGAATAAATAGTCATAATTGTTATAACAGTTAATATTATAATTGTATATTAGTTGATTAGATAACATTTAGGAAAAAAATGATCTAGTTAGAATACTCTATCAGTGAACATATTTGCTAACAAATGGAAATAACATGAATGTAAAAGTAATGGTTTTAACAGCAGTAAAATGAAAATGGAAACCAATAAAGGTAAAAATTATTACTCAAGAAAATTAAAAATATCTTGAAAAATAATAGCATGGAGGAAAATAATTACCATAACAATATACCTACAGAAATGTTCTATTTGATCTGAGACAAAATTTCGCTTATAAATCTTTCTCCTAGGTTGGATTTCTAAAAACATGCTTGCAAGGTGAAAAAAATGTGGTATGGTTTCTTTCACGCGATACAATTGAAGATGAACAGACTAATAATAATAACAGTTAGGGCCACCGACTTGGTATAAAATTATTTATCAGAGTATTAAGATAATTAATTCTTTGTCGGCAAGTTCACCTAATGTGATTGCGATTTTCTATGTTGGCGGATCTTTCTGACGTTCATACTTGGCTACGAAATAGCCCTTACATCCATGGAGGGCTTTTAGTGGAACTTAACGACGTCCGACACCCATTACCCTGCCAATTGTCATAAATTACCCACCGATGGGCATATAATCCACGTGTAAGGGTTCTTAGCACGGATGCCACAGGATCCACCGAGGGGTCATCGAGATGGCCAATGATTAGTTGGCCGGAAAACGACTAATTGATAACCGTAACGGTCCTAATGACCCTTGCCGATTGTCACAGTTCCGGTCATTCTTTTTTTCTTTGCGGGCCAACTCCGGATAAGGATTTTATGTGTAGGCTCTCTTCAAGTTGTCCGCAGGATGCACATATAATAGGAGGCTGTTAGGGATGCCTAAGAGGAAATGAAGAAAGGTTTATGGAGGGGTTGGGAACGTTTAGCGAGAGGAAATTAAACCAAGAAGTATGACAGTGATATAGTAACCTTTAGCGGTAAAAAAAAGGTGAGAAATAGATTCTTATGAAGAGTGGTGTTACTTTTTCATTATTATCACTATTCATAAATTACGTCTATTCCCTATATGCTAAAGAGCAAGTGTCTAGCTGTATATATAAATGCATATATATATATATATATATATATATATATATATATATATATATATATATATATATATATATGTATATATATGTATATATACAGTATATGTATATATATGTATATATATATTATTATATATAATTATATATGTCTATCTATCTATCTATCTATATATATATATATACTGTATATATATATATATATATATATATATATATATATACAGTATATATATATATATATATATATATATATATATATATATACTGTATATATATATATATATATATATATATATATACTGTATATATATATATATATATATATATATATATATATATATATACTGTATATATATATATATATATATATATATATATACTGTATATATATATATATATATATATATATATATATATATATATATATATATATACTGTATATATATATATATATATATATATATATATACTGTATATATATATATATATATATATATATATATATACTGTATATATATATATATATATATATATATATATATATATATATACTGTATATATATATATATATATATATATATATATATATACTGTATATATATATATATATATATATATATATATACTGTATATATATATATATATATATATATACTGTATATATATATATATATATATATATATATATATATATATATATATATATATACTGTATATATATATATATATATATATATATATATATATATATATACTGTATATATATATATATATATATATATATATACTGTATATATATATATGTATATATATATACTGTATATATATATATATATATATATATATATATATATATATATATATATATATATATACTGTATATATATATATATATATATATATATATATATATATATACTGTGTATATATATATATATATATATATATATATATATATATATATATATATACTGTATATATATATATATATATATATACTGTATATATATATATATATATATATATATATATATATATATATATATATATATATATATATACAGTATATATATATATATATATATATATATACAGTATATATATATATATATATATATATATATATATATATTTATATATATATACTGTATATACTGTATATAACGGTCATGCTCAATGGCATAATGTATAACTACTCGTGGTCTCTCTTGGTCTCTCGGATCGAGGGAGAGGGAGTAGTCATACCCTGTCATACCCTGGTGAGAGGGGTTGCAGTCAGGAAAGAAGGATCAGGGTGGGAAGGATTGAATGAGTGCATGTGTATATCTATCTAAATATCTAGCCGTCCTTTTTCGACGGGTCTCGTACACTAATATGATGATAATATTTAGATGTGTCTGTGCACCGTTCTCAGATACTGAGGTGAGTAAAAACACAAACATCATAGGACATTTTAGGTAAGGACCTTGATAAGGACACGGCGTCATTGCTTGGGTTAGGGGAGAATTTCAGGGTTCGATGATTACTTGTAACGATGCACTAGTGAATATTTACCAATAATAATAATAATAATAATAATAATAATAATGATAATAATAATAATGGCAATGACAATTATAATAAAGATAATGACAATTATATTAATGATAATAATACTAATAATAACAACAACAATAATAACAATAACAACAACAGCAACGATATGTTGGTGTTAATTAGAGAGCTATGAGAGAGCGACGAAAAAAGTGATTAGCTGCTGTTGACGAATGTCAAGACGAAGAAAAGGTTTAAAATAATACCTGGAAAGAAAGTCATCACATTTCCTGGTTCCAATTACCTGTAGGTGTCGCCCAGTTCTGAAACGGGACTGCCGGTCTTGGAAAAATTTCCCCCAGCAATAAATGACAATAATTTATTGGCGTTGATGGGACTTTTTTGGGGGAATGGAACAGATTAAGGAAAAGGAAGTTATTTAACAGAAAACGGAAATGAAAATGGAAATGTCTGAGGGAAACATTGGCGTGTGGAAGCCATCGTCATTTGTCTTTGAAGAAGAAGAAAAAAGAAGAAAAGGCAAAAATTCTTGTAATAGGTAATTAAGGCTGAGATGTGTAAATGTACGAATTGAAATTTTTTTCATTATTATTATTATTATTATTATTATTATTATTATTATTATTATTATTATTATTATTATTATTATTATTATTATTATTATTATTATTATTATTGTGGTTATTGGTGTTAATGTTATTAAAGTGGTTCTTCATCTTGATGGTTTAGTTTTTCTTGTTGCTGACGATAATAGTCAAAGATATTTATAGACCCTGGAACAAACAGTAATTTCATAATAAAAAAAATAATAATTTCTACTAGTATGTGCTGGATCAGTTTGTTATTTCAAGGCAAACAATTTTTTAATACTGCACCTAACAATTTAGTAAATAGAAAGAAGTCTGTCATGAAAATTAAATGGGAACACATTAATGACGCTGTTATGTAATTATAATCATTAAAATATAAAGAAAGCCTGGGGATACTGCAGTTGTAGATTTGAATTTTAAAGATTTGCGATACGCATGGATTGGAATAAATTCCTTACAAAGATCTATTATAAAGACAATGTTTTGTTGGCATCCATCCTAGTTTCATTTTGATATTGGGAGCATACCTAACTGTGAAGACTCATTTATATGTCTCTCTCTCTCTCTCTCTCTCTCTCTCTCTCTCTCTCTCTCTCTCTCTCTCTCTCTCTCTCTCTCTCTCTCAACGTGAACTCATTCGACGTTACAGCCATTCACGTTGATACAAAGTGATCTTGAAGTGATCAGTCGACTTCCTTTGCTAGAACAACTCCTAAAATCTTTTAAGAGTTTTATTCCGTTTAGGTTTATCCTCATTGAAATTATATTGTCGTACATGGATTCTTCAAACCTTGTGGGAAGTATTCTTCTTCAAAGCATATCGTCTAATCAGCGACCTTACCCTTTCATTTGAACTGGAGTTTTTCTTTTATTTTTTTTCACTATAATAGCTCTCATGAAAACTGTTTCGTTCTGTAACAGAGGAAATTTTCTCTTCTTGCTAGATGTCGTGTCAGTACACTCGAATATAAATCATCGTCCTTTCTTCTTCTTCTTCTTCTTCTTCTTCTTCTTCTTCTTCTTCTTCTTCTTCTTCTTCTTCTTCTTCTTCTTCTTCTTCTTCTTCTTCTTCTTCTTCTTCTTCTTCTTATTAGCTAAGCTACAACCCTAGTTGGACAAGTAGGATGTTATAAGCCCAAGGGCTCCAACAGAGAACAATATTCCAGTGAGGAAAGGAAATGAATAAATCCCGTAATACAGTATGAAAATAATGAAGAGAGAATATAGAATATCTTAAGATCTGTAACAATGTAAAATGTATGTCCTGTCAGCCTGTTCAGCATAAAAACATTCACTGTAAGAGTGAACGTCGGAAGTTCCACCGATTCAACGGCCCAATTAGTAAGATCATTCCACAATCTGGTCACAGGTAGAATAAAACTTCTGGAATTATGTGTAGTATTGAACCATAAGAACTAACTGAACGGCGGTGCCAGAGATTAATATCCAGACCAGGAATAATACCGCAACAAATTGATATGAGAATTGGCACCTGAAGACCAGACACGAGAACAATACTAAAAACAAGGAAGAATGAAAGACTTTAAAACATTTCCTCTGCATAAAATTATCACGGAAAATCTTAAAAAGACTTACTCAATGACTTTTTTTTTTTTTTTTTTTTTTTTTTTTTTTTTTTTTTTTTTTTTTAAATTGAAGAAGAACGTGTTACTCGGAAGTAAATTTGCAGTTAAGTCACACCTAAAATTTCATAGATATCTAAATTTTAGGTGTGACTTAACTGCAAATTTACTTCTAAGAAACATGTTCTTCAATTTGAAATAAAAATAAAAATAAAATGGTCATTGAGTAAGCCTTTTTAAGATTTTCCGTGATCATTTTATTCCGAAGAAATGTTTTAAAGTCTTTCATTCTGCCTTGTTTCGAGTATTGTTCTCCTACCTGGTCTTCAGGTGCCTATTCTCATCTTAATTTGATGAATAAAAATTGCGGTCTTATTCCTGGATGTTAATCTCTGCAAAGAGAGTAGCATCATCGGCATATGCAACGATTTTGTTTTCCAGGCCAAATGGGCGTTTGATTTCAGCAAAGCCAAACTCATATCAAAGTAGTCAGGTTTAAATAGTTTGAAAAAAAAACAAAAAAACAAAAAACGAATTACTTTAAAATTGGAGATTTTTGTATAGACATCAGTAGCTTTAGCAAACGTCGGCTCTTACTTTATTGATACATTCGCCAGTCTCGGAAATCTTGGAACCCACCCGCATTTAACAGTCATTTATAGCTTCCTTCGCATTAGGTTTCGAATCACTTAATCATTTTCTTTCTTTTTACATGTAGGTCAAAGGTATATTTGGAAAATTAATGCGATTTTGATGTTTGATTGTTATATGTCAGTTTGTAAGGAATAATGATGAAAATAAGAAACGTACTCGAGTCTTTGTTAAGAAAATAAGAATTGATATTAAGAGAAATTAGTTAGCAAACATGTTAACATATAACCAAACCAATTGTCCCTCAGTGAAAGCAATGAATAGTGGAACCTGCTGGCAATAACTCATCCAGAAAAAAAAAATCGGTTAAATTATGACGGGTGAAAGGTTTAAATTATAGTAAAGTTACAGCGAAGAAAGAAAAAAGATGAGAAACGTATTAGATGAAAAAAGGGGAAATCTTCAATACTGAAAGTACTTTGATAGAAAAGAGGAAGGAAGAAGTCATGGCTTATGAGCGGATGATGGTTTGTAAGGGCCATTTTAATTTTGAGAATCTCTAATTAAAAGTTGATGAAGCTGGGACCAGAATTAAAGATGTTGAAGATGCCGCCTGTGGGAGATAGTTGAAGATGATAACGCTAATTATTGAAGTGATTAAAAGATTGCAGAGCAGAATGGCATAGCGAAGAAAGTGGCTGAAGTCCCTCTCTCTCTCTCTCTCTCTCTCTCTCTCTCTCTCTCTCTCTCTCTCTCTCTCTCTCTCTCTCTCTCTCTCCTTTACAAGAATAAGTTTCATTGATACAAAGAAAAGAAAGAAGTTTAAAGGGGATAAGGTTTGAGCTCAATGTGTCAGGTACTTCTCTCAGATGGCATCGCATAATCCCGGGTTACATAATTCCGGAATTTACGACAAAATTCTGGAATTAACTTTATTAACTGCATTACAATATATTTCTGTTTTCAAGATATAATTTTTTTTTTTTTTTTTTGTTTTTTTTTTGTTTTTTTTTTGTTTTTAGTAATGGTCAATGAAACAGTAACTAAAACGGCGCCTTAAGCCAAAAGACACCGAGTGCCTTTTTCGACGGGAGAAAGGTGGTTTAGAAAAGTAAAAAATGTGTATGAAATAGCCGAATTGCCATTAATTCAAATTTAAGATGAGAACCAAATGTTTCAGGACCCTAAAGATAAGAAATCGATTTCAAACAGCGATTAAATAGTCAAATATTTTTTTTTTTTTCCAAAGTGTTAGGGGATAATTCAGCAGTTTTAGTTCTTCAGTTTTATTATCTTAAGAGACAGCATATATTGAAAATTTATTTTCATCATGCAAAATTATAACAGTTGAGTGGGGGAAAGGGGCTAAAAATGTGTAGAAACTTAGCTGCAGTCACTCTTTAGCCTTCTGCGTTACCTCCGTTCCTACTTCTATTATTCCATTTTTATGTGCAGCATTTTAACTTTTACTTCTAAGTGCAGTTGAGAAGTTTTCCCTAGTTTCAATGGGTGTTAAATCCAATCAAATTAAATCCCAAACTTAAATCCATTAGAATATCCAAGAAGAAAAAATTATAGGAAATTTACTGGTTATCAGTAATTATTTGCAATAAGGGATAAGATCAGGTTTCTAGATTTGGTCTTATTTGTAGAGTTCAGAAAAGAAGCAATTCTTTGTAAGTGGTAAATCGCCATAGAAATCAGGAGAAAGCGATTAGTGGCGACCAGTCCTTCAGCAAGATAACCAACTAGGGTATTGTACCAACCGTGTTTCACACAATTGTACATAATTCCTTTTGTATATATTATGCTTGTATCTTCGCTCTTCCCTCGCACTAAAACGAACATGAAAATTCATGTCTGGTTTTTCCTCTGTAATATTGTCTGTCTTGTGAACTTGTTATGTCCTGTTGCCTTGAGGTTTTGTATATAAGGATAGTGTTCCACAATAATATAACTCAGTCGTTTCCAACCTGCCTTTGAGTTCACACCCTTACTCTGCGCCGTCACAGTATGTAAATGGAGGATATGCTTAGAATAAAAAGTTTATGGTGTCATTAATGTAAGGTCCTGCAGAATCATGGTTACAGGTAAGGCATCAACACTACTTGATACAATGAAAGTGCCATATTGAGCGAATCATTAGAAAGCGTTGAAGATATGATGTACCTGAGTAAAATGGGTTGTAAGAATGGTTAGTAGGATTACAATTAAAAAAAAAAAATAAGAATACTGTATATTTGGTTGGATGATCACGAGCGAAGGTTGGATGGAGAATCACTTGTTTGATCACCTTGTACGGACTTTCTACGTCAATATGGGTGAAGTGGATACGCTTCGTGGACTGTATCAGATTGAAAACATCAGCGTATGGAGAAGATAACGTAGAATTTGGTGGGAAAACTACTTGAATAAAGAATTAAGTTATAGTGAAATATTGCCTAAATTGCGTCATAGAAAAGTAATTCAAAATCACACTAGAATGTGTTGATATTACTTCAGGAACAGCCTCTGTCTCGCTTTGAATAACAAGAGTAGCTGGAGATCGGAAAGTAAAATTACAGCTGGTTTAGGAATAGTAGATTCAGGTTTTTATATAAGACGATTCTGACCAATCGTAGAAGGTACATTGATGTTACTACTTACGTATAAAGGGTACGCACAAACACTATTCTGATACTTCTCTTAATAGCGGGTGGTTTCAGAAGAAAAATTACAAAGTAACCACCCCATTCATTCTTTAACTGCCGAATCGTAGAGGTATATTAAAGAATTACGACTTACGTTTTTTGAATGGTCATATGTTGCAGCAAAAGATATCCCGATGGCTGTTTTAGTGTATTTATATAGTTTTAAACTAAAATGTGTAAAGGTGAAGTTAGGCTATGTGATTCTCCTTTTTTATTTGCCTAAATGTTTTCTTAAACAGATTTTATAGCATATCTGCTAACTTTCCCCATTTAGACAATTGAATATTTTTCATACTTGATTTATAAAAACAACAGGAATTAATTCTAACCAATTACTTCGATTTTTTTTTAAATTGCTTATTTTTGTATAGCAGCTTATGTTATAGTGCATTTATCTGTGATTTTTCTGAATGATAATGTTTACAAATATAGCTATAGAAAAATTAAAGTACCGTGCAGTGCTTGATAATGTTTGGAAATTATATATAGATATCGTTTTAGAAATTTCAGATATAGCCTCATTTTTGCTGTAGATTTCATGTTTTTATCACAATCCAACTTGAAATTTGCAAGAAAGGGATAGAAGTGTCCGGCTTGACATCGTGCTCAGTGTCTTCTGTTGAACTGATACATTTTATCACGACATGGTTCTCTCTCTCTCTCTCTCTCTCTCTCTCTCTCTCTCTCTCTCTCTCTCTCTCTCTCTATCAGATGTTAAGTCATTCACTTTCAAGTTTCACATTCAGAAGTTTCCGACCAGTGAGCGTCTGTAACTCATTAACTTACGATTATTCAAAGCTTCCATGTTTTCCTTCACGCTTCGTTTGCTATGAAAAATATGGTCACTTTTATGATCAGATGGTTATTGATTCCTTGGCGTGCGTGTCCACGAAGTGTTAAATTGGTTTATGGTTGTGTAACACATTTTGCAAGAGTAAACCATTGGAGACTTATTACTTGCATGTTTTTTGCACAATACCATTAATATTATTGGTATGGTTGTTGTTGTTGATTATAGTAATAATATTTTTCTATTATTGTTGCTTACTGTTTTAAAGGTTTTATTAAAGAAATTACAAATGAAAAAGATTTATATAGATTTAATTTGGTTGTCATGGTATCATAGAAAGTGCATTGTATATTACAAGACTTCTTTCAGTAAGTCTCTCTTATTTACAATGGCTGGATTCAAAATGTATTTTGACATGTAAATTTGCAATAATCCCTCAATTGTAGGTCTACTTTCAAACTAGGGAAATGGTAACTATTAACCTCATCAAAGATTAAAGAATTTTGTGTAAATTCTTAAATGCAAAATAATTCTTTTACAGTTCTATGGTATGCATCTTAGCACAAGTTTTTAATATGTCAAGTTTCAGGTTTCATGAGACGAATGAAAGACTAGACATATCTTAAAAAGGTTCACTGTAATTGTGACTTAAAACTAGTTAACTTAGATAATGCTTTTGTTCTTCCGTGTTTTAAAAGGCTAATAGGATACAGCGATCTTTTATAGAAATGGGAAAAACTGAAGACAAATATTTTCAATGAAATATGGTTCAAAGGATAGACCATAGCGCCAAACATGAAGATGGCCGTTGGTGTGTCTAATATTCTCGTCTTGTCATTGCAACTCTTACATGTTACTACGTATTTCAGTTAAACCTGGTACAAAGGTAACTGTCATAGAAGAGAAGCTGTCTGTCTGCCAGTATTTTTGGCAAATTTGTCTTGTCATTGGACCTACTATGTGCTACAAAGGTTTTCGCAATGCTTGGTACTAACGTAGAGCATCCTAAATAGATTTGCTTGGACGTGGTACATCCAACTAGTTGTCCTTCAGTATGAGTGTTTTATTTACCATGATGTTGCAACTCCTACAGTTGAATGTATTTTAGTAAACTTGATGAGAATAAAAAGATAGACCAGAACTCACATGCATGTAGGAAGGGAAATTTTCTGTTTGTCACTCAGTGTGTATGTCATACCATGTCATCACAACTTTTACCTAGGGGAAGCTATTGAAGTCAAAGGGAGAGATAGGGCCACCAGGTATAGATTTGTATGAAGAGATAGGAGATTATGATAACGGTGAGAAAAAAGACAATTGTCGAATTGGTTGGACGTCGTAATTTGTCTATCCACATACCTTGCCATCTTTACATACACACACACACATATATATATATTATTATTATTATTACTAGCCAAGCTACAACCCTAGTTGGAAAAGCAAGATGCTATAAGCCCAAGGGTTCCAATAGGGAAAAATAGCCCAGTGAGGAAAGGAAATAAGGAAATAAATAAATGATGAGAATAAATTAACAATAAATCATTCTAAAAACAGTAACAACGTCAAAACAGATATGTCCTATATAAACTATTAACAACGTCAAACACACACACACACACACACCACACACACACATATATATACATATATATATATATATATATATATATATATATATATATATATATATATATATATTATATTCTATATATATATATATATATATATATATATATATATATATATATATATATATATTTATATATATATGTGAAGTGTGTTTGGGTGGGTGTGTTTGTGCGCGAGTTAAGATCACCCATCTTTCCTTCGTAATTTATCAAGCGGAATTTTTTTGTTAGTTGTTTGGAGATCAGTAGGAAGACCATTGTTTTGCAGGTACTATTATAACGGTTATCTTATCATTAGATTATCTTTTTGGGTGGTCATTGTGATTAATCAAATGGACGCAATTATATAGCACAAATCATGACTTTGTAATCTTAGTCTCTCTCTCTCTCTCTCTCTCTCTCTCTCTCTCTCTCTCTCTCTCTCTCCTCATACACTATATATAAATGAGCCCTAAACATCTCCACAAGCAACTTAGAATTATGGTTTGAACTCTCTCGAGCGATCATAGAGCAGATGATGCTGCCGTAAGTTTTGCCGGCTGAGGCTTTTATTTATTCAAATTGTAATGATTTTCATCTCGAGAATTCTAGATGCCGAATATAAGTTCCATTCTATCCTTTTATTATTGTAAACCATAATTCTCGCTTTGCTGTTGTTAAATCTCTCGATTTTGATCTCTACGATCGTGGCCAATCAAGTGGAAAATCTCAAAAGGAGCTTTGACCTATGTTTCTAGATTAGCAGTGCTATTTGGAAGGCACTTTATTTTGATTCAATATTCATTTAGTTGATATGATAATAATAATCATAATTGTCTTTACCCTTTATTTGTATGTTTTTTTACCAAATCCCTATTTTTCGTTTCTTTGAAAGCCTTTATTTTTCTTGAATTTTGCAGCCTATTAATGCAGGAATTATTAAAATATGATGTTATTTTAATCATCAGACCATATATCTTAGAAATTAATAGTTCCATGGAGTAAGTTGTCACTTCAACGCCATGCTTAAGAAACAAAACTGTAAGACTTTTCCTCCGCTCTTTGACGACTCTATAGATTCATGGAGATAGATAGGGTTATTACCTCCTGAATTTAAATATGTAGTAAAATTTTCATGCTTTGTTTTATTTAAACTATGTGCCTTAATCATCAAATAAATTATTTTGATTTTTCTGTTTCAAAGATCGTTTTTAAGAGTCTGGCTGTCTTCGGGGCTAGGACCCAACTTTTGTCAATTTTTTCATACTTTCATCATGTTATAGTTTTGTTAGTTCTCACGACAGTTTTTCTTCTATTTTCTAATTTAGTTTACATTTTTATAATTCTGTTGACCTTCCCATAAAGTTAATTCAGAGGAAGGAGTACTGGAAATTGATCTGTCATCATTTGTAGGGATGTTTCCTAACCGCGAATTATATTTTCAGTATTTAATCCTATATAGAATATGTAATTACTCTTTGTCACTAATATAGAATATTTCAAATACAGGCTTTTATTTTTTTCACAAGCCATATTGTTTTCTTCTTTTTGCTCTCACAATTTGTAGGCTATAAGATAATTAAAACTCAAACCTTTACAATTCTGTAGTACTTGACTATACATGTAGATGGTTTAAGCGAATTTGTTGATGTCTAATGGTTCCTCAGAATTTATAAAGCTTATGAATTTGTCTAATACCAGAGGAGTTTTGAGGTACTAGATTGAAGTTAGAAGGAAATAAAGATTGGAATAACCGCTTAGACAGACACTTTGCAAATGTTTGGCATTTAGTTATCTTTGGTGGCTAAAAAATTTGACACATACGTATGTGCCTTTTTTCAACCAGCAAGCTGCTTCCTCTGATCCAAAAGGTATCTAATAGAAAACCAAGACAGCAAGCAGTGCCACGTACATAAGTTGCAGAAGCAATGGACCCCGTGTACAGAAAATTTCCACATCGTCCCCCCCCCCCCCCCCACTTAATAAATCCAAACACGACTGGGGCATTTTCAGGAGCGTATTGGTGCACACTGTGACGCTCCCATCCATACAATTTTAATTTCCTGGAATATTGAGAGTGAGACCCTATTGTTGCAACGCCTTTGGCACCCAATCTCGCCAGTACATCCTTTCCACCGACCAGTATTTCTTTTTTTATTCGCGACCAAACAACTTGCAACAGTTTTGTCAATCTTTCCACTTTTGAAAACTCTCTGTCGCTTTCTTCTTGTGTACGAGTTTTTTTTTCAACTCTTCGTTCAACATGAACTACGAAAATAATTGATTTTATTTTATACTTCCCTTTCTTTGTTTCTTCATCAACAATTCTCTTCTCGAAGCAAAGGAGAGGTGAGAAAAGTTCTGGTGTTCTATTATGAAAACAAAAATAAATGTTATATGAGACTTTAGAGAATAGACAATGTGTATAAAATTGTATTTTGTGGCTTTATAAATGAAAATTGTACACTTTCTTTTATTAACATTTTATCAGTAAGCCCCATTACTGTTTAAACAGAAAACATTTATTAGGAGCAATGTTTTGTCTATTCACTGATGTAATTCTTATGTATTCATTTTTGATACTGTGGTGTCTTACTGTTGGTTATGATACTGATAGCAAAATCAAAATAAAAAGCAAAATATAACGGAGTTTTCACGAGAAAGTATATTTGGAAATTATGCATCTTAGAATAAAGGTGCCTGATTTCCCAATAAGAGGACAAATTCAGGCAACGAAACACCTTTCTCCACCTTTGAAATCTGTAAAGTATCAAGTTCAAGTATGCTGCATCCAGTCAGTAATATTGTATCATGAATATTAGTATATTTACATGCGATACTTTTATCAACGATCTCCAGTGATTTTCTAATATACATACATGGATGGAAAATATTGAATTCCTTGCAAAGGTTGCAATCAAGATTAAAATTCGGAAAACGGGAACGAGATCAAATTCTCGACGGTGATTATAAAGTATATTTGCGTTATCTGAGGGGCGGGTGGGACGGCGACACGCCGTTTGGCACGAGTAACACTTGATGTACGAGGACGACTTACTGACAGGCCTGTTAACCGCCACTAACTACCACTTTAATCGGTAACCACTGCCTTGCAAGACGAAAGAAAAACAAGCATAAAAAACGGGTATAAAAACCATGACGGGCCATAAACAACAATTTCCATTATTTAGGGAGTCTGGGATAACAGCATGTCGGGTGCCTTGAGTTATGGATCTTGTCATCAAAGCAGGTATTTATAGATCGCGTTAAGGGGGGCTTTCCGGACGACGCCCTTCTACTCTATCACCAGACACGCCTACCAAATGTCCAGCACGTTTCAGATTGCCCCAACCGCCCACAGCTCACTCAAACACTTTAGGCGGTTGATGATGCGCTAGACGCCCTCAAAGCCTACTGGAATACTCCAATGCCTTCTTATCGATCTTTCTCTGGTGTGGCGGCAACCGGTATGTTGGAAGAAGTATTGGTGCATCTCTCTCTCTCTCTCTCTCTCTCTCTCTCTCTCTCTCTCTCTCTCTCTCTCTCTCTCTCTACCAACCGACCAGCGTTGTGACATATATCTTGGCATTTTCGAGCTATCCACTTGGTGAAACTTCACAGCTTCAGACTAATCCTCGCCATTCATTATTTTTTCAGTAGTCAGTGTACGTAGTTGACCTTTATGGGAACCCATAAACACTCATGAGAGTCTTCCTTAGGATAAAAAATGTATTGAGTAGTCTGGCTTTGTGTTCTCTCTCTCTCTCTCTCTCTCTCTCTCTCTCTCTCTAAATATATATATATATATATATATATATATATATATATATATATACATACACACACACACTGATTAGTAAAACATTTTCCGTTAGCTTGAATCACCAAGAAGAGAAAATTCATAAACTCAAATGCTTCTAGCTTGTTTTGGTTTTCTAATCTATTTCTTCTTATGCTTCAAGGGTTTAGACTTTAGATGATCATGTAGCGTTTTCTTCCACATTTGATTTTACACATCTTTAGTTAATTCGTTATTACCGAACAATTCTTCGGAATTTGACTTTCAAGTTTTTGGGAAGTACTACAGTGAATAAAATTAACTTACCCTTGCAACGGAACAAGGCATTTATAAAAATTTTTTTTTCCAATTTTTTTTTTCTGAAACCTCTTGAAAATATGCAATATGTTCTAATGTTTTTTTTTTTTATTTGAAATGATTCTGAAATTTGAACAATTCACTTAAATTTTGTATGAGTAAAAGTTCTCTGATCAGATAATTTATATAACCTTTCCTGTTGTTTGTTTCTTTTTCTTGCGGCAAGAGATGTTGTATGTGTAAGAAATCTAATTTATGCAGCCTTTCAGATCTCGGTAATACTTCCTTCGTAAAAAGACCAAGTGTCTTAACATTGACAAATGGCACAAAAGTAGACGCCAGTAACCATGGCAACCGCGGTGCGATGAATATTTGATGGATTATCAACCTATCATTCAGGAACTTCACCGTCTTCGTTGCAGGTCAAGGAAATGCTCATAAACATAGAAACAGACTCGGCTGCCATTAGATGATGGTAGATCTATCCAGTACCAACGGTGATTTCCTTCCCCTGGGTCCAGTATTTTAGGGTTGGGATTCAACCTGCTTTATAATCTTGAAAGCGTGCAATTTGCGTCTGCCTTGCATGCAATTGCTGTTTACGATATGGCACTAAAATGCTTCGGATTTAATTGCAATGTTATTGTACAGTAATTGAGACGCTGGGTGAATTAGCCAGATCTGAGATTACTCTGTGGCCCGCTCGTTGGTCTGTTTCATGACTTTATGTAGCGACAAGCCACCCATGGTAAAAGACCAGATAAGGAAGTTGGAGCTTTGGGTTCGAGTTCATTTTCAGATTTACAAATTGTTTTAAATTTCAGATCCAAAATTGGTATTTGATAGAAGTCCCAATTTTGTGGGTATTGATCGTATAGAATGTACTCGTAAATTTCGCGTTAAATTTCTCTAATGGATACTTGAGGTGATTGGATCGAAGTTATGGGTTGGTGGGCGTTGCGACGTGTAAATTGTTAAGGATATCTCGCTGGTCTTTTCTAGGAAACTTGTAAGAACAGT
>NC_090726.1:154904933-154907433 GCF_036898095.1 Palaemon carinicauda | reverse complement strand
GCTCACTATTGGGAATTGTTAGATTCTGTTTCTCTTCCTGATCATCATGGCTTTTAGAGATTTGGACTTTGCCTCTGGATCAGACTGAGCAAGTCATAAATGAAGCTACTCAAAGGTCTGGTAACTGCTTGGACCTAACAAATACTAACTCCCCTGGAATTATAACAAGTAAGGTTGGTTCTCCAATTGGGACGTCTGATCATGCCTTGGTTTCGTTAGTAATCAAGAGGAAGCATCCTATCCCTGATGTGTTATATTTATGTAAGATATATATAAATTCTCAAACAGGCTTGATTAGCATTTCGAGTGATCTTCTACATTTGAATTGCTCACAAGCATATAAAACTGATGAATCTGCTCTCTCGAATGAGAATCTGGTCAATATAATGGATCATAGACGTATCACTTCTCGTGTGTTAAAATGCTGGTTCAGTGATGTTCGTAGACGCGCTTATTTGGAGAAGCTGGAGGCCTATCATCTTTGGAAGAGTAAAAGATCAGATTTGACTTTGAATAACTATA
The DNA here is from genome assembly GCF_036898095.1 of Palaemon carinicauda. NCBI lineage: Eukaryota > Metazoa > Arthropoda > Malacostraca > Decapoda > Palaemonidae > Palaemon > Palaemon carinicauda. The sequence goes on along the minus strand of NC_090726.1, from coordinate 154,906,911 downwards.
CTTAAAGAGCTGTTGCTTAGAAAGATTATGCTTCAACTGAAAAGGAATGTATTTGACATTAAATAAAAATCCTTTCTTGTACAACCCCGGATCATGAGTGTTGGGCTACCTGAAATCTACAGTACACTTTTCAGTGTATACAAAACAGTTCTTCCGTTTCTTAAACGAGATTTTTTGTCACTCACTGTCCAAAGGAAAAGGCAACCCTTTAGGCTGCTGTATTTGACAGTAAGCAGAGTAATGAGAAACTCGATCTTCCTCATTCCAGTTTTCCTGAAGCTAAACTAACATATATAGCTGATCGTTCCTTAGAAATTTATACACTCCCGTGGCCCTAGGTGTTTTTGGAAGGAGATCAAAATGTTATTTTGCCAATTTTTTTTTTTTTTTTTTAATGTAAAGATCGCCAATTTGTAAGCTCTTATGTTTTCTTTTATTTTCCGCAATTTAGCAAGAAGTTCTTTTTGTTAATTGTTGGAAATTTTGTAGTGTTAATCCACTTGCTAAATGTGTTTCTGGTACCCCAAGCCTTGCTGATTACTGCCTATTTTCCATAACTCCCATATTATCTTAAATTTTTTAACAACTTTTGTTAAAACGTCTAGATAGTTATGCTGAAGGTAATAATATGTTCTCTGGTTTTAAATTGGCGTTAGCAGAGGCCTCGGAACATGTGATGCCCTGGTTACAATTTCCAAAGCTGTATAGAGGGCCCTTGATTGTGGTTAGAAAGTTCATATGATTGGCAGTGTTTTTAGTGCTGCCTTTTAACGTGTTAATCATGATGGACTTGTTTTCAAATTCAAACAGTTGGGATTATGTGGGTCTGTTCTTAGCATAGTTATTGATCTTTTAGGTAATAGAGTTAAAAGTGTTATTGTTTATGGGCACCATAGTGTTTTGTGCCCATTATTTTTCATACTCCATACACATGTGGTTTGGCTTAGTAAAAAGCTCGTTGAATATGCAGATGATGCTACTCTTTGGATTTATTCAATCTGCTGAATGTGCAGTAGATGTGGGGTTGCTGAATCTCTTAATAGAGATTTATCTAAAATTAGTGCAGGGTGCAAATTATAGGGCATGAAGTAGAACCCTAACAAAACTCAAAGAATGATTGTAAGTAGGTCGCGGACAGCGGCTGCTCAATATACAGATCTGTGTTGATGATGGTTTTTAATCGTATACAAGTCCTTCGACATTTCAAGTGTGATTCTTGATTGCAAATTTACTTTTGAGAAACATATTTGGTATCTTGCCTCGTTAAATGCAAAAAAAGGGCTTATTGAGAAAGTCTGTTTGGATTTTCGGTGATCAAGCTATTCTGAAGTATTGTTCTCCTGTCTGGTTTTCAGCTGTTGGACAAAAACTTCCGGTCTGTTAAATTTCTTATTCGTGATCCTTGGCACCGTTGTTCAGTTTGTTCTTCATGCATGTCGCTCAAGATATTTCATAATTTTGACCATCTTTTGTATTCAGATCTTCCTATCCTGGACGTAGTACCATATATGCAGTTATTTGTAACTCACTTGCCTTCTCCAGCTCAAGGCTCAATACTAGACATTATTCTAGAAGTTTTATTCTAGCTGTGACCAGATTGTAGAATGATCTTCCTAAAATTATTTCTTTTGTTTAGTGGACTATTTTTCCCTGTTTGAGTCCTTGGGTTTATGACATCCTGCTTTTCCAACTAAAGTTGTAGGTTAGCTAGTGGAAATAATAATAAGGATAATTATATGCTGAAGTATAAATCTACCTACATACACATATACACACGCATTGCAATCTGGTGGTTCCGGTGATGCGGGCAGTTTAGAAGGTTTAAAAGGTTTAAAGGTCTCTCATAAACGGTAAAGGCATGGAACAGTGGTAATGTTCTAGCAGGGTAATGTATATAGCCTATGTATATAGGATACATATGACCAGCACCCAAGCCACTCTCCATTCAGAGGACGACCAGGGAGGACCAGGCAATGGC
>NC_090726.1:154889933-154897433 GCF_036898095.1 Palaemon carinicauda | reverse complement strand
AATTCCTTATATATATGTATATAACACACAGAGACATTATATATATGTATATATATATATATATATATATATATATATATATATATGTATATGTATATATATATATATTTATATAAATATGTATAATATATATATATATATTTATATAAATATATATATATATATACACACAGTATATTTATATAAATATATATATTTATATAAATAAATATATATATATATATATATATTTATATATATATATATATATATATATATATATATATATATATATATATATATATATATATATATATATATATATATATATTTATATATATAATGTATATTTATATAAATATATATATATATATATATATATATATATATATATATATATATATATATGCATGAATCATAATGTACTTGGGTCAAATTCCTCTTATATATACAGTATGTATATATCGATAGATAGATAGACAGAGAAGCATATGCATATATGTATTGAGTAATCATGTATTAATTAAAACATGTTCACTGGTTTATAAGTGATAAGCTATCTTAATTGCCAAACCGTTATAGTCATCGATATTTTCAACAGTAAGTGGAGATGATAAGGGTTATTAGATTACTAGACGCAGTGGCAAGAATATGCTAGTTATCGCATTAAATCTAATATATCAACATTTGTAGGGCTAGTAATTGTAATTTTATGATTGATTTGATTGATTAATTTATTGATATTAGGTTTTCTGGTTTCATTTATTTTTATGAATTACATGCGTTTTTTGGCTTGGGCTTTGTAGTCATATATTCCAGTAAATAATTTCTATAAGGACGTACTTGAGTGTGAAGAAGATAGCCTGAAATTCATGAAATATTTCACTTGTGTTTTGGTTCAAGAGTGAGAAAAAAATATGAAAATTGAGGTAATAAAACATGCCTATCAAAACCTTTAAACCAAACAATGGAAATTTGTAAGTTTCGTGTTCTTCGTGTATTACGCAGAATGGGCTTCACATAATAAGGATTTATAAAAATGCTTGTAAATTGTACTGTACAACAAAGATATTGCTGAGAAAAAAGGCCTGTTATCGGCTATCTAACCACTAAGTACTAATATGCTGAGAAACTGGAAGATTGTTGTCTTCAGGTGAAAACCTTTTTATATTAGAAAAAGAATATATATATATATATATATATATATATATATATATATATATATATATATATATATATGTATATATATTTATACATATATATGTATATATATATACATACATATATATATACATACATATATATATATATATATATATATATATATATATATATATACATATATATATTATATATTCATATTTTATATGTATATATATTATATATTTATATTATATATGTATATATATATATATATTTATTATATATATATATATATATATATATATATATATATATATATATATATGTATATATAAATATATACACACATATATAAATATATATATACATATATGTATATATATATATATATCTATATATATATATATATATCTATCTATCTATCTATCTATCTATCTATCTATCTATCTATCTATCTATCTATCTATCTATCTATCTCTATCTATCTATCTATCTATATATATATATATATATATATATATATATATATATATAGATATATATATATATATCTATATATATATATATATCTATATATATATATATCTATATATATACATATATATATATATATATATATATATATGTCTATATATATATATATCTATATATATATATATATATATATATATATATCTATATATATATATATATATGCCTATATATATATATATATCTATATATATATATCTATATATATATATATATATATATGCCTATATATATATATATCTATATATATATATATATCTATATATATATACATATATATATATATGAATATATATATATCTATATATATATATATATATATATATATATCTATATATATATATACATATATATATATGAATATATATATAAATATATATCTAAGGTTTTACTTATTCTCTCTGTAACTAAATTTTTAATTAATAAAGTGTAACCAAAAGTTTTTGAACATATTTGTGATATAACTATCCTAATAAGAAATTTTTAATGGTATTATTAAGTATAATTCTCTCTCTCTCTCTCTCTCTCTCTCTCTCTCTCTCTCTCTCTCTCTCTCTCTCTCTCTCTCAATAAATGAATAAATAAATAGCGTGTTTTTAAAGAGTTTGATAACAAAAGTTAAAAAGTTATTATTATTATAACTAGCAGTTGGTTGTGTTCATGTAGTTCAAACATCTTTTTTTTTGTAGTCCTGCACGTAGCTTATAAAAATGGTTTTGAAGAACACTTCTTTTATTTATACTACTTTTATCAGACATTTAGACTTTCAGATGATAGAGAAAGACTATTTCTGTTCATCATGTCGAGTTGTTTTTTTTATTTGAACAGTGGGAATTTTAAATGAATGTTTAAACTTTGTTCCCTTAACTCTTTTTGCATAAGTCCTAAATTGTTTAAATCTTGGTGATGGCTTTCTGATATTTCGTTAATCATGTTTTGTTTCATTGCTGTTTGTTAGTGTACGTTAGTGGTGGGCTAAAATATTTTGGGATCCACATATTTAATAAGCAAAAGAATTTAATGTTTTTTCTTTTTTTGGGAAGGGTTATTATGTTCGTCAGCCCTTGTAACTTGCATTCCATAATACAAGGAAATAAAAAAATGAACGGATAAAATCACATTCATAATAAATACAATTTCACGATTATTTTTCTTTGCGGTACAGTAGGTTGAAGTTCTTGACTTTTAACAAAATATGTATTTTATCAAATTTCCTCGTTAAGCTGAATCTCTTAAGTTCAAGTATGGCCCAATGAGGAATATATATTACCTAACGTATTTCTTGATTTCATTCTGATGTCTGTTCGATGCTTGTGTTTTTTGTAATCGTTATTTCCACTTTAAATACGAGCCTTTACCTTCTCTTACTATTTTATATTTTTTATATTCCTCTTGTTTTTTGGAAGTTTTTATAGGTGATATATGAAAGATCCAATTTAATGTTGCTGTTCTTAAAGTATTTAATCTTTATCGTTCATTTCTTCTCTTGTACTTGATTTTCTTGTTTCTTTTCCTCACTGAGCTGTTTTTCCCTGTTGGGGCCCTAGGGCTTATAGGGCGTGAACGATGCGTGATAATGCGGAAAGATGCGTGAACGTGTCGTGAAATTATCGTGAACTAGTGCGTGCCAATGCGTGCCAGAAATTCGTGCAAGTGTCAGGGTACCCTTTTCTAGTCAGGGGTGTAACAAAGCATGTAGTAATAATAATAATAATAATAATAATAATATACATTTATATTGCATGTGAAGATGTGTTCAGATGCATTTCTTATAAAATCATTGTTGAAGAATGAATTTACAGCTTCCAGCCCTTAATCGACAGATGGTCCTTTCGAAAGATGGTCCGTTTTATCACAAGGCTCATATCTCCTCAAAGGGGCCTTTGAATGTTCCAGTCCATTCGTTAAATCTAATCTGATCTTTATTGTGTGCTTGTGGGCATATTGGAGAGAATGCTGCTTGATGTAGATCCAGGGCATCGCGTCGCTCATAAATTTTCTAGTAAATGTAAGGTATTACTTCATGTGCCACTTCCCTTTTAGTATTCATACTACGTTTGTTTTTATTACCCCCCCCCTCTCTCTCTCTCTCTCTCTCTCTCTCTCTCTCTCTCTCTCTCTCTCTATATGTGGTAATTTCTTTACCTACAAAATAGCAAATACATGGAACAGACTCCCAGCGGATGTAGTGAATAATAACACGGTAAACGAATTCAAGAATAAGTTTGACAAGATCATAAAATCTCTCTAAACGTTTAAACATAATTCGCTCTACCTAAGAGTAAAGGGAGTCACCACAGATGGACTAGAAAGTCTTTGAGACATCCTAAATATTTGTAATTCTCTCTCTGGTACATTTCATGAAAAGGAAATAAATCGTTCTATCTTTGAGTCTCTTGTTGTTTTTGACAAATTACGACCCAAGGTAATAACTTTTATCCATGTCAATGTTAACCTTGTTGAAACTTCTCGAATAAAGATCTATTTGAGCTCTTGACATCTTTTGAACCTACGATGAATGTGTGATGTCGACTCCTACGTCATTGTTACAAAAAAAAAAAAAAAAAAATCCAAGATGCGCTCTGTGGTTTCTGTTCGCTTGGGAAGATAAATTTACTCTCTCTCTCTCTCTCTCTCTCTCTCTCTCTCTCTCTCTCTCTCTCTCTCTCTCTCTCTCTCTCTCTCTCTCTTTCAATAGACTATTCTTTTGAATGTTTCAAATCTTTTCACAACCTTAATTAGTTTAGTTATTTTTCTATAGATATAACCTTATTGCTTTTTTTAAAAGTTGAAAATAAATCTGATCTGTATTTTAAAGAGGTATAGTTAGCATTTAATCTTTATATATTCGACTTATTCACGAAGAATAAATCTTTGGTTGAGCAAGATTTGGAAACTGCACTAAAATATGGAGTTGATTCTGTAGATAGAATTTCAGTTGCTGAAATTAATGTTCCAGTTTCTTGAGTTCTGAATCCAGGGTTTAGTGATAAAGGTTGGGTGCTTAAAGGAGCTTGAATGTTTGCGCCAATCAAGGGAGTATAACTCCTGAAATCTGTCGTCTTTGACAGAGTTACAGGTATGGTGCCTAGAAGCGTTTCCTTCGACCTGTCATATCGAGAGGTGGACAATTGGGCCTTTTTTATGCATGCCATGTGACTACAGATCTTTAAGCATGACCTGCTCCAATTTAATTGACAGCAGTTCTTTATTTATAGATGACGAAGTTCTTCTGTGGATAAGCCCTTATCAGATAACGCTTACGAATTATTATGTAGATCCAGCACCTCTGACTAAAACAGTCTGATTCAGCAGATTCATTTTTTTACCTTTATATCTCACAATGACGTTGCAACTAGTAAACAGAAGCCTCGTAAGAATCACGGATTTATTCCATAACACGACGCCGAGCACGAGAACAGCAGCCGAAGTCCATAACTAAGACAGGAACGTATCCTGGTCTAGACAAAGGGGTCGTTAGAAATCCCCTTCTAAGTGATCTCAACGGGCGCCTCTGCCTCATTAAAGCTACGTCTGTCGCTTGTGTCCACACATAAAACCACCAGGAACTATTTGGAGGAGGACTTACTTTTAAATATTTTGCATAAAGTGTTCTGGATTTTAAGCTCTTATTCCTCAAGGTACATTGGACAAACGAGATCATATTTCATGCATGTCGATTTTTTTATTCTCGAGTTGCCTCATGTTAATTTTCATTTTGTTGGTTTGAAGCAATGATTCGTCGGAAATTAGGTATTTGCTCTTGCATCTGTTGCTGTAGTTTACGTAGATTACAAAACTGTATGCATATTTGTGCTGTGGTAAACTGTTTTTTTTTTAGATTCATCACGCAGTGATTACTCTTGTGGTTTCCCATACAGAAATCCAAAACATTTATTGGTATTAAGCCTTGTCGAAAAGGCCAAGAAGGCCAGGACCTTCGAAACCGAATTAAGAAAGAGACAAGACAGGCGGAGCTGTCCTCACGATCTCCTTACTTTTAAAGTCTGAGCATCATGCACTTTCTGGGAGTATTAATTTCTCGGGGTTCGAAAGTGCCATCCTAAACCAGAATTTTAAACGCCTTACCGTCCTAGCGTTGACATCACCCTTTAGGTCATTTGGACAGGGTACGTGCCCTTCGATTCCTAAGGGCACGGGGCGGGAATTTAAGTTGTGCAATGCAATGATTGTGAATAGTTGCTTCTGTTTCGAGTTATGCATGGTTTTAATTATTTACATAACCGATTTTTTTTTTTAAACTTGTTGTTTTCCTATTCCAGCAACTCCATTATAAAAAGAATTAGTTCTTTTCGTATTCGATAAAAGAACATTTAGTTTTGATATGTCTCTTAGGAATGTATTAGTAATTTAGATATTAAACGTTAAGAAGATATATATTGTTATCACACGTTTTAGTATTTATTTTCTTGAAGGCCATGTTGATAGTTATTTAATGTTTTTACCTTGGTAATTGATATGCTTAAAACAAGAAGAGGTTTAGCAAAGGGAACTGGATTTAGGGACCTGTTTGTAGAAATAGGGCGTGACTGGACTTGACTGACTGGTGAGGACAGGTGAACATAAGGTAGGGACGGCTATTTTATAAATATCTCCCCTTACCCAGTTATGACCTTGATCAGTAAAGGACTCCATGAATATTAAAACGGTAAATGTTTTCTATCTTGCAACAACAGAAAGGATTGTGTGTTTGCCGTTATTATCAATGGTTACATGCTTTCGACTTATGGAACAGAGATAAATTAAGAATTAACAAGTTGATGAAATAACATTCACATGACTTCTGGGTGTTTGTGCGTTTGTTGTGTGCATTTAATTTTTTTTTTTAAGTTTGCAAGTCCGAGAACAAGCCTCTTGAAATGTATTCGTTAATCGTAAATGCAAAATATATCAAAGCTGTGTTGACATCAAATACGATGAAGACGTAACAGCAATTGGGAGAAAATACATTCGATACCGTGTCAGTTTCTTAAAGAATTCAAAAAGAGTAAATAGATTGTTAAAAAAAAATTATATCTACAATGTAGAAGTCAGAACAGTCCAGTGATGAGTTTTAATCAATGTCAGCCTTGTCTTGGTAAAAGATTCAAAAGAAGTGTAAGCAAACATATATATCTTGTTTATATACGAGGTGACCTCAAGACCTTGATTTGGTTTATTCTTAATTAGGGTTATTATGGCTCTCAATTTAGATCATAAAAATTTTATAATCGTCTTGAATAAGTACAGTTGTGTTTAATTGCTTGTATTCAAATATACGTGAACTTGTACACGTATACAAGCTTGTTTTGATATACTTTTGAGTAAAAGTATGAGGTTAACTTTGGATAACTTTTAAGAAACACTGTTTACCTGTGTGAATATGCAGGATATCAGTATACACACACACACACATATATATATATATATATATATATATATATATATATATATATATATATATATGTATATATACATATACATATATACACATACATATATATATATATATATATATATATATATATATATATATATATATATATATATATATATATATATATATATATATGTATATCTATGTATCTATATATATCTATGTATCTATATATATACTTATATATATATTTATATACAGTATATATATACAGTATATATATATACTGTATATATTTATATATATCTATATATATCTCTATATTTATATATATATATATGTATATATATATATATATATATATATATATATATATATATATATATATATATATCTATCTATCTATCTATATATCTATATATATCTATATATAAATATATCTGTATATATGTATATATGTATATATGTAT
>NC_090726.1:154877433-154882433 GCF_036898095.1 Palaemon carinicauda | reverse complement strand
TGCAAAAGTCGATAATTGAAGCAGGCAGGGAGGCTTAGAAATATTCACGATTTCCTTTTCGCTATAGCAACATTTGGTAACAAACCCCTCTTTTTTTATCGTTACATTTAAAGTTCCCTGTCGAGATTGCTTAATGAAATAAAAAGAAATTCATGTAAAAATATTTTGTGTGCTTGAAAACTTGTAAAACGTACAGTTGGACACAGGAATTTCTGCCACACCTTGCTGTGAAGAAGTGCCCCCTGTTCTTGGATTTAGTTCCACCCACCACATCTGCCGCCTCTCTCTACACTATCTATTTGGTTACTCAGCGCTGTAAGTGTGTGACAGGGTGCACTTCTTCAGAGCGAGGTGTGCCAGGAATTCGTGTGTCCAACTATACGTATAAAACGTATACGCATACAATTACATCAAGGTTAACAACTATACATACTCTCTTGATTGAAGAATAGGATTAAATACTCCTTCTTGCACTCGAGCTTCTGCTTTCCGCAACATTCTTATATTATCCCGAACCTTTTAGAGCTTGCATACTTAGCTTCTTTCTCCTAGTCTGCGATCCAGTAGCTTTTACATTCCCCCTCATCTGCAACTTTTCTTTAAGATATACAATGAAAACTATTGAAAATATCAGACCCCATGATGGCATCTATATTTTCATTCCAGGTCTCTTCTCCATACTTTGTTCTTTGCTTCCTGTGATTATTTTTTCTTTAATCTTAAGCAGATTCATATCATTAGTGCTTCTAGCTAATTATTTTCTTTGTTGATTGACTTTTTTTTTTCCTTTTGACGTTTGTTAAGTACCAGTTGTTGTAGTTAGACGTTTTCTGATTTAGGGTGTTGTTTTTTCTTTTTTTTTTCTTTTTTGCATTATGCTTCAATTTGTTATGTTTCGTTCAAGAAATAGATTTATATATTTTTTTTCTATTTGGCGTAGTCTCGTGGTGATATTCTAAGCGTTTTTTTTTAATACTGGAACATTCGTTTTATATGGAACTCTTGGCTACATTTTTTGCCGTCACTTTTCTTCCCCATTTTGATATGACGATTTATCTTTTGATACTTCCTATAATAGTATCTCTCTCTCTCTCTCTCTCTCTCTCTCTCTCTCTCTCTCTCTCTCTCTTTATGAACTACTTTTCAACCTTCCCGCTCCACTCCCTTAGGCTTAGGTACCATGTCATTAATGTTGCAAAAAACTAAAATAAAAAGAATGAATTATTAGTGAACGTGGTGACGTTGTCTTTCTTCCTTATATAGGCCCAGTCGAGCTCTTCGGCAGAATGGGCTGCGTTTACTAATATCTAAATTACCATCAGGTCTCCTAAAGCGATAGGGGTAGCAACGAGAGAATTGGCCCCGGAACATGTTTGCCAAGATGTCTCCTTCCAAATAAGGTAGACCGAGTCTTTGGTGACAGCTTGGGCATATTGAGTAGTTTCTGAACTCTTAAATTTTTTTTTTCGTCTTGTTTATTCTTTTTTATTTTATGACCGCAGCGGTGGTCCTCTGTTGATCCTCTAATGGGAAGATTTCTTTTGTAATCGCTCTCGTCCGTATTATTTGTGTTGTTAGAGACATGTGCTGTCTACATGAAGGCATTTGCTATATCAGTTTTATTTCTTGTTTTTTTTTTTTTTTTTTTTTTTTTTTTTTTTTTTTTTTTTTTACCTTGCGCTGTTGCCGACTTCTGTCCTGATGTAGCAAAAGAATTTGATACTGAAGTTGCCAAAGGGGTCACAGTGATTAACGGATAATCTTTTCTTGTTGGGATTTGTGCAAAACCAAATTCCTATCTTTTTTTTTTGGAGGGGGGGGGCGTTTGGCATACACTGAGTATATATGTATATATATATATATATATATATATATATATATATATATATATATAGAGAGAGAGAGAGAGAGAGAGAGAGAGAGAGAGAGAGAGAGAGAGAGAGAGAGAGAGTTATTACATACCAATTGAATGCATATAACTGAGACATAGGTTGTTCTCGCTAAAAAAAAAAACCCTTCTGTTTTTGTAGACTTCAGTAGCGTATTATGCTATGCTACCTGTGTAAATAAGATTGTGGTTTTCAACTCCCCGACGACTTATCGTAAACAGAGAGGCTTACACTGTATGGTAAACACACACACACACACACACACACACACACACACACACACACACACATATATATATATATATATATATATATATATATATATATATATATATATATATATATATATATATAAATTAGCTTTCCTTTCGAAGTGCCCGAACAATTATTTTTCTTTTATACTGTTACAAAGGACAAAGTTTCGTTGAATTCAGATTCCCTTTTGTTCTATCGTTTATCCATTACAAATTATTGAAGCAACTTTTGTTTTTTAAACAGTGCTATTGCTGCAGATTTAAATCTGTTATTCCGTTTATCCAGAACAAATTGAAATAACTTTTGTTATGGAAACAGTGCTTGTCAATTGTCAAACAGACACACGAACTCGCACTGATATTCGAGAGATTGTAGATTTCAGATTTCGGTCGTGTCGTTGGCTGTCATGTCCTTAAACGGGAAAACAATAATTCGATTTTGGGGCATAAAAGATGACCAGGTGGGTGTGGTTTTTCCGAGATTGAAATGGGTGGTTTGGCGATCTAACCACCGCTTCGTTTGGACTTGCATACTTATTTCGCAGTGGGTTTGCTCGGGTCCTGTTTGTCCGACTACTGGCGCTTGGAGTTTGATTCCTTCACAGAGGAAATTTTCCCTTTTTTAAGTCTACGAAATTCTCTGCAAACATGACTGTTCGAGACATGAGATTTCAGAAATGTTCGAGACATGAGACTTCAGAAATATTTTTGACATGACATCGCCTTTTTTATCTTTCCTCGATTTCTTTTCCTCTTAGGTGCGAAGTTTATCTGGGTTACTTCTTCAAATGATAAACATATTGAACTTAGGGACCTTGAAATGTATTAAACATCTGGCGTAGTATTTGGAAAGTAATTTGTATATGAACAAAATTATATATTCTTGCAAACAACATTTTGCACTCATGATGCACGAACGAGTTTTACTTTAAAGATCTCTCTCTCTCTCTCTCTCTCTCTCTCTCTCTCTCTCTCTCTCTCTCTCATATCGATATGCTTTGTCATTTCATTATGCTAGAACATTTTTAAGATATCGGGATGATAAGTCTAGAATAATTTTCCCTTTCCAAATAAGATGTAGTGAAGTCAACTCGTCGAGAGTTAATAAAATGAAAAAAAAAAAAGGGTTTAAAAGATCTAAAATTTCGTCCGTAGCACCCCAAAACAACACTTATTTGAGAAGCAATTTTAACAATATAATTATGGCCTCTAATTGGTTTATGGGAAATTGTGAGATCATGACCACATTAGAATTCGTTAGATTTTGTCCAGGTGATTTGTTTTGATAGGTAAAATATTCATATTATATTTTCTTAAGCCAAAAATTTTTTTTGGCAGTGACAAGTAGCTTGAAGAAAATCGTATCGTTTTTATCCACAGGCGCAAATATTGGGTGGATCAAACTCGTCTTTATATGGTCTATCATTGCAGGTCAGTGTACAGTACCAGCTTTGCTATATTTAATTTCAGAATGATTTATTCCCCCCCCTCTCTCTCTCTCTCCTCTCTCTCTCTCTCTCTCTCTCTCTCTCTCTCTCCGCTGCGTCTCCTTTTAGGTAGTCAGGCAAATTACCCGGTATCAGTGGAATTTATATTGGATCACATAATTTAAATGCTTGACTTTAATACGATGCGGAAAATCGATGCGTTTGAAAAATTAGGAACATATTGAATAAAACTGGTTCCTTTTCTCCCAAAATGTATTTGCATATTTGAAGGATTTAAGGCTTAGATGAGGCAATAAACCGCCTTTTTATCTCTAAGTCGAAAGCATCGCTCCAAAGTACAAAGAGAAAATTAACCTTCTTAGACGAGATATATGGATAATAAAAGCTGAGATGAAACTTTTTTTTTTCATATGCGCAACATTTAGGTAGTTTTTGAAATATGGCTTTTGCCTCGATAAGTAATTAACTTCCTTCAAATATTCATTGTATATCATCTATGGTACGAACACTGACAGTGATTACTCTCTTTATGTCTCGGTGCCGCTTCGGTTAGCTCTTTGTACCTGAAGTTACATGGATCTAAACGGTTTGGAACTTACTGGGCTTCTTGAAAGAAATGTGTTATACCGAAGCGGTGGGATTACCATTCATTTTATTGCTCGGCGCTTCAGTTTAGTCGCCTTTGACGGATTTACTTCCATGACTTTGTGATTCGCTGTACTTTCCTCTTTTCTGTTGAGTCGACGTAACTGAGGGTGTTTTTATATACGGTACTTCTGTCCTCATACCTCGAAATATGTCATTAATTTAAAAGAGAATCGATAAGGCATTTCCTGACCATAAGGATATTACGCCATACAGCTTGGATCTAGATACCTTCATTTATTATAGAGACCAGTAGCGAGAGAAGCTGGATGGTGTCGGGTCTAATCGGGAGCTTAAGTACTTGTAGACTATTAGTGTTACACACAGAAAAAAATATGCATATACTAGGACCCACTCGTAGGCTATCAGTGTTACACAGAAAAATATTATGAATATACCAGGACCCACTCGTAGACTACCAGTGTTACACACAGGAAATATGTGGATGGGATATCAATTGCATTGTATTTTGCATAGATTACTTACTAACACAAATTTTACCTACAGTAAACAGGCTTAATTGATGGATTGAATATATACTCATAGTTATTCATATTTCTATACATTTACCGCAGTCATGAATATTATGGTTTATTCTTCATTGTGATTAGTAGTCTAAATTCTTCGTTACTATTGGTTACATTATTAACCATTGTATTATTGTTATTAGTTATGCAGTTGGAATTAATTTCTTTGTCTTGCTCGTGTATTTTGAACAGGCTATTGCAGCGGTATTTCTAAAGGAAAATGAGCTGAGGTGATGT
>NC_090726.1:154857433-154867433 GCF_036898095.1 Palaemon carinicauda | reverse complement strand
TTGAAATTTTTCGAACTTTTTTTATTTATTTTGTTCAATTTGGTATAGGAGTCGTTGGGGCTTCCTTATTTTCGGTGTTTGAAATTTTTTCGAAATTTTTATTTATTTTGTTCATGTTTTTCAAAGAGGATATTGGTATGGCAGTATTTCGGCTTCCTTATTTTCTGTTATTGAAATTTTTTCGAAATTTTTATTTATTTTGTTCATGCTTTTTAGAGAGGAAATTGGTATAAGAGTAATTTTAGCTTCTCTACTTTCTGGTTTTGAAAATTGTTCGAAGTGTTTAATTATTTTGTTCAGACATTTTTGAGAGGAAATTGGTATGGTAGTAATTTTGGCTTCCTTATTTTCTGTTATTATTATTTTTTTTTCTTTTTTTGCCCGAAAGGTTTCGTTATTTCTTTAATGCTTTTTAGAGAGGAAATTTGTGTGGTATCTATTTTACCTTACATAATTTTCTGGTTTTGAAAATTTTTCGAAATTTTTAGTTATTTTGTTCATACGTTTTAGAGAGGAAATTGGTATAATAGTAATTTTAGCTTCCGTATTTTCTGTTATTGAAATCTGTTCGAAATATTTAGTTTTGTTGATGTAGCTTATTATTATATATTATTCACCTGGTAGATTATATTCTAAAGAATTTGCTTTTGTTTTGATGCCATTTTTATTAAAAACACAACCGTATTTGCAGTAACATTTAACGTTTCACCAAGAAAAGGTAATCATGTCATTTTATTGGAAAGACTTGAGTATGCAAAATGTTTAAATACTCTTATTGGTGACAACTTTCCTTTAACTTACCTTATATCTTTCAATTTGTGAATAGACTTCTTCATTTGCAGTTAAACTCTAAAGGTTTAAAGGCCGCTCATGAATGACAGAGGCGAGGGAGAGTGACATTGCCCTATCGAGCAGGACAATGCCCTAGAGGTTGATCATATTTACATATGATCAGCGCTCAAGCCCCCTCGCCACCCAAGGTAGGACCAAGGAGGGCCAGGCAATGGCTGCTGATGGCTCGGCAGATAGACCTATAGGCTCTCCCTAAACCCTGATCCCTAGCTCACAAGGATGGTGAGGTTGCAGCGACCAAAGGGACTAACGAGTCTGACCGGCACTTGATCCTCAGTTTGGCAATTACCAGGCAAGGACGCTACCACTAGGCCACCACAACACTAATAAAATTCTTACATTTTATTAAAAAACAGTGATGACATTTTACAAGCTTGTTTATTTATATAACTTTATGCTATCATGAAATCTGATTGTGGCTCAGGTTTCTGTGTTAACTGTATTTATTTGCCTGTTATTTTTTATGTAGCCCTAATTATGTTTTAATAGATTAGTAGTTGGTTGGCTGTGAATTTGAAGGTAAAAAATTCGGCCGTAGTAACCGCTTAGCTTAACTTATTTCGCCATTTTCATATTGCTATTCATGAAGGTTTTGATCAACAAAATTATTTATAATCTGAAATTAGAAAAGTTTTTTATGCCTTATTTAGTGATATAGAAATTAAGTGCTGCAAACATATTTGCTATGTAGTAAGGCGGAACAGAGAGAGACATATTTACCAAAAATAAGTTTGCTTACTGTAGTAAAATATGAAATTAATTTATAGTTTTTGGGGACTAAGTTTTGCAAATCGAAACAGGTTAGGAGATCTGATAACTTTATTTCCCTGCCACGCCTAAAACGAGTGGTTATTTGAGAAAATTAGGTCGTACAGTAAATTTCATTTATTATGTACACTTCGGGTTTTCTTGAAAGTTTGCAAAACTGTTGCTATTATATATAGTGGCAATTATACCGAAGCCTACCCAGGCCTACATGGCTGAGGACTATGAAGTGTGAAGTAGGAGATGACGAATGGAGACGTATTCAATTAATAGATGAAGATAGAGACGACTGGTGAAATCTAACCGAGGCCCTTTGTGTCAATAGGCGTAGGAGGAGATGATGATGATGATGATGATGATGTACCGAAGCCATTTCTGTATCTCTAAACCTGTATTGAGATAAATGTTAATGTAAAAATAGAGAGATAGACCTCCAGGCATGCAATAGCTAACCAGGTATCTATAAGATCAATAACTGTACTCACGTGTGTGAGCATGCAACAGTTTTGCATCTATTTACAGGAAAAGATCCGGAAGAATCGATTCATTTCCAGTTCCAAGGAACAATAGTCCAGTTTCTGGTCTACCATGTAATCGGTGCCGTCACGCATCTGTTTTCAGTAGTTAAAGACGAAACTTCTCTCTTGGATATACAGCTCATATTGATGTCCGCCATCGGCGTTTAAGGAGTGACGCCCGAGCGCCGGCCTATCAGCAGCCCCCTGTCCGTACAAAACGGGGCATTCATGCCCTCGATGAAAAAGATAATTCGGTCGTCCCATGTCGAGTCGGAGATGTACCTCGGTTGGGCGCCCTGGCCCAGTTTCCAAATCGCTCATCGAATATATACAAACACGAAAGATGAACTTTGGATTGTGCCTTCGGGTATACATACACGGTAGATGAACTTTCGATTGGGTATTCCTAACCATGTAATGACTAGGGACTTTGATCTGGATAAGGAGTTTACTGACCTTGCCTATTAGCCAAGTTTCCGGGTTTTAATATTCTTTGTTAGAATATAATTGTATGATGAGTTTCCGTGAATTAGCTCTTCATTTTGCTAAATGTTATGTAATGTAACTGATATTAGTTCTATGAGCAATTCAATGAGTTTCTTTAATTATTGTATAATTTGTTTTGCATTCGGCATTATTAGTAAGTGTTTTATTCTTTTTTTTATATATGATCGCATATAAATAAAATATACATAGTTGACGTAATCTTTAGTATATCTTAAATTATTCATCACGAATGCATCTCACAATGAATCATTTTCATTGTATGTGTGACCTCTCGCTAATTGTATGAAAAAATAGGAAAATCTTAAGACCCACAAAAGCCTGTTTGTAGCTTTCAGGGATACCTACAAATTATGACAGAGTGGGCAAAAGGGCTCAGTGGGAGTCCTTACCCATGTATGGAGAAAGAATATTTTATAGTTTTTCATATTTTCAACGTTTCTTTAATTGAACCTGAATAAGGATACTTTACGTGTACATTTTCAGATGGTTTGTGCATGTTCTTAACTGCTTGCGGATATATTCTGAAACGCTGATGTATGTTTGAGAGAGAGTTACAAGGATTTTTGAGGTCTCTAAGACCTTTTAGTCCACCCGCACAAGACTCCATTTGTTCTTAGGTAGGGCGAATTAGTTTAAACGTTTGGAGAGTTTTTATGGTCCTGTCTTACTTATTTTTTTTAATTCGTTTACCGAATTACTGCTCACACACACACAGAGAGAGAGAGAGAGAGAGAGAGAGAGGAGAGAGAGAGAGAGAGAGAGAGAGAGAGAGAGAGAGAGTTACAAGGATTTTGGATGTCTCAGTCTTTTCAGTCCATCCGCGGAGATTCCATTTTGTTCCCTTTAGAGCTATTTAGTTTAAGAATTTAGAGAGTTCTTATGATCTTTTCTAACTTATTCTTGAACTCGTTTACCGTGTTACTGTTTACTACATCCGCTGAAGTCTATACCAAGTATTTGCTATTTCTTATGTAAAGAAATTGCCACATTGAGTAGTGTTGTATCTGTTCAATTCCAGTTTGTATCCATTACCTCTGGACTGATTTGTGCTAAACATGAATAGATTGTTGTAATCTACATTTGTTATTCCTTTAAGAATTTTGAATACCTCTATTAACTGTCCCCTTATTCGTTGAGTTTGTAGATCAAATAAATTCAAACGTTCCATCCTCCGTCTATATCCAAATTGCCTTAGTGTTGGAACTAGTTTGGTGGCTCTAGCTTGTACTGCTTCCAGTCTATCTATATCCTAATGAATACTTGAGCCCAGAATTGGACTCCGTATTCTAGATGGGGTCTTACTAGTGATGTGTAGAGCTGTAGTATAATGTCTTTGTTTCTGTATTTGAAATGTCTCTTTATGTAACCTATCAGTTTTTGTGCTTTCTTTTAGCTTTTATGCTTTGTTTGGTGAACTTAAAATCCTTGCTGATAATAATACCAAGATCTTCCTCCTGCTCCACTCTTTCTATTTCAGTACCCAGTAGTGAGTAATCTGATTGTTGGTTACTATAACCTATGTGCATGACTTTACATTTCCCACTGTTTGAAAGGCATTTGCAATTTTCAGGACCAATCTCCTATCTTCATTAGATCCTCTCTTAAGGCTCGCAGCATTTATGCCAAGTTTAGTATCGTCAGCAAATTTGGCTATTTTACTAGTTAACCCTAAATCTATATAGTTAATGTAGATCATAGATAGCAATGGGCCAAGGACGGATCCTTGAGTTACTCCACTTATTAGTGCTGCCCACTCTGAAGCTTCTCCATTGATTATAACTCTGTTTTCTGTTTGTTAGCTAATCTTCGATCCTTGCAGCTGGCTCGTCAATGATACTTAGTGCTGTAATTTTGACCATTAATATTTTATGAGGAACTTTGCCAATAGCCTTTTGAAAGCCAAGGTATATGATGTCTATTGCCCTTCTTTTGTCACAAATGCTAAACATGTGGAAAAATTTCCAAAGATTTGTCACACATGATCTCTTTTGTCTAAAACCATGTTGGCTGTCCATCAGAAGATTATTTTCCTCTATATGTTCTTTCAAAAAATCTACTGTAATTGATTCAGAAATTTTACAAGGCACTGAGGTTAGACACACAGGTCTGTAGTTGCCTGGTTCTTCTTTTGGTCCCTTCTTTCGTTGGCTGTCTTTCGGAACATTTTGTAAAAGTGTGGGGTTATCTCTTCTTCTAGATTTATAATCTCTCTTGGATGAATATCATCTGGACCTGGTGCCTTAGACTTACTGAGTCCTTTTATTTTCTTTTTTGACATCATCCATTGTAAAAGTGATTTTATTTATTGACCCTTCATATTTGATAGCTGGTTCCCGGGGGGGGGGGGGGTCGTCGATTCTTCCCTAGTGAATACAGTTGTGAAATGTGCATTCATCAGTTCGGTTTTTTCCTAATCATTTGTTATAAGATTACCCTCAAAGTCTCTTAATAGTCTAATTTGTTTTTGATTGGTTTTTACTGTTTAGGTTTTCTTTCCTAGCCGAAGCCACTCTTTTTCTCTTTATTGATCTTGGCCTTTCTAACTAGTTTATCTACTTTTCGGCTTAATTTCTTGTGCTCAGAAATTTCACGAATTGAAGGCTGTGGACCCATTGATTTATGTTTCCTGTATCTCTCTCTCTCTCTCTCTCTCTCTCTCTCTCTCTCTCTCTCTCTCTCTCTCTCTCTCTACCTACTTATTGAGAGAGAGAGAGAGAGAGAGAGAGAGAGAGAGAGAGAGAGAGAGAGAGAGAGAGAGCGCAGAAATGAATAAGCGAATTATGGTATCTGTTTCTTAGCAAATGCGTCACTAAATATTTCCCTATTCTGGATGTCCTTGTCCTCTGCACTTCCATTGAAGACGTCCTGCTGCTGCTGTAGCATCCCATCCATAACTTATCCCCCAACGACGTAAAGCTGCCCACCCTGTCTCACTTCCCTTCAAAGGCGCCGCCCACAGGTGACATGAGGGAGGGAATGCTGGGCGGAGCTGGGAAGCCCTTTTAGAAAGACTTGAGACGACTGTGAATAAAAGTGACTTGAAGAATGGCTAGGAGAGAGGGGAAGAAAGAAAGAAAGATAGTGACTAAAGAAAAAAAGTTTTTCGAAGATATATGAATGCATATTATTATGATTATGAGGTGCCGGAGAAAAATAAATGTTGCTGCAAAAGATTAACATATTTAGGATGGATGTTATAAAAAAAAATTTCAATTTTTTAATAATGCTGAGCAATCACACATTTAAAGGCTCAGTGACCGTTGCGGGCCAGTGCCAATAGTCTCCATCATTTTATATCATGTGAAAAAATAAGTGTTTTAATTCAAAGAAGAAAAATAGGCATAATGTTATTTAGTCATCAGTTTAGTACGCAACAAAAGATACTATGCAATGGAACTCTACTAGTAAATGAAAATAATTGTAAATGTTCAGTTATCACATGAAAATGTTTTTGTAAAGTATGTTTACTTACCTTGGAATATCATTGTTAGAAATTGATAATTTTTTAATAATGCTAAGCCATTAACATTTGGAGGCTCAACAAGCGAGTTAGGGCAATGCTGAGGCGTCATCATTATTCTGCATTATGTATAAAAAAAGAAGTATTTTGATTCAAAGAAAAAAAAATTGCCATAATGTTATATGGTCACCAATTAAGTATGCAATAAAATAGGCTATGAAAGAAAAGACTACTAGTAAATGGAAATAATTGCAAATGATCAGGAATTACTTGATTTTTTTAAAAAGATATATTTGCATACCTCGGAATACCATTGTTATGTATTAGTTCGTAAGATTAGTGCATTTGTTCTTTGCGGATGGTTGTAATTGTTTGCGGACAGATTCTGTGAGAAAGGAAAAGAGGAATCCGTTCCACCCGCTGGGTCCTTTTAGGACTGACCACCGCTTTTATGGAACAGTCTTCGGGATATCCTGTGGATCAAATGTCTCCTTCCCACCAACATGCTTGAATGAGTCTTGTGTTATGATTTGGTGTGTAAGCGTATGATCTGTGTATTTGTTTTTTCCTTCATAGATTTGTTTGTCTGAAATGTTTACTCCTTTTTTTGGAATCTGTACATTTTCGTGTACATGTGCATTTCTTTCTACTGATTTATGTGTATGAGTATTTTCATTCTTTTTTTGTAATCATTTAATATCTAAATCGTTTCCAAATGGAGTATGTCCATGTAACGATTTTGTTATTGGTCGATAAAAGGAAGAAAAAATAGAAAAGATGAAATGAAGAGAAAAGAAAAAAATTAAAGGAAGTTAAAAATTGAAAACTAGAGAGAAAATGAAAATATGAAAAAAGAGAAATCTAGAGAAAGAAGGAAAGGCAGAAAAAAATAGAAAACTGTAAAGAAAATGAAAGGCATATAAAAGACAAAACTAGAAAGGAAATGACAAGAAGAAAGAGAGAAAACGAGATAGTAAATGCCCCACCTTTTTTAGTCAGAGAGAACTCGTGCGAAGGTCTTTTGCAGACGGTCCGTTCAACAGAAGTTCTGTGTAATTCGATAATTGGCCTCTAAATTGGTCCTTAAGATCTCCTTTCAGGATGTCAATCCTTGGCGTCCGTTTCCAGAGGCGTTTTAGCCTCTCTATTCACCTAAGTGGGGTGTGGTGAGGAGTTCCTAGTTACTATTGTTATAGTCGCTATGGAACAACAATCTCTTACACGATAACTATTGTGTTTGATAAAAACATGATTACTGCGTAGTGATACTTTTAGGTTATGCTTTGAGTACGTATTCTTATGTTAAAATTTTTAAAATGTTGATAGGGAATAGTTGGTCTTATTCTGTAGTCCTCATTCACGACAAATTTCTTTGGTTAAGTATTGTGTAACCCTGTTGAAATACCATTCAAAATATGCTAGTCTGAGAGCTGTAAACGGGTTCATAATACTGAGTACAAGATATTTGAATGGCTAATTAAAATAAACTTCTTCACCCGTAACGGAAATAAGACGCCTAAAATTCCTGAATCCTGGGGTTTAGCCAGTTGAGGTTATTTCGCAATATATTTATTTCAATGTTGTTACTGTTCTTAAAATAATTTATTTTTCCTGGTTGCCTTCCCTCACTGGGCTGTTTTCCCTGTTGGAACTCCCTGGGGTTATAGCATCCTGCTTTTCCATCAAGGGTTGTAGCTCAACAATTAATAACAATAATAATCCCCTATAAGAAATGGTAAAGCCTAAGATTTTGTCCATTTTTCAAAATTGGGATAAAGTGGTATCACTAGTCTTACATGAGAGAACTTGAATATCTGAACAATTTCTATCTAGTAAACTATTCCCTATAAAGCCAAATTTGTCGTGTACAAAAAGTGTTTCGTTACCATTAGTATCGATATTACTAACTTTAGCCCGTGCAAATCAAATTAAGCTTTATAAGGTATAGTCTACGGAATACCAGTTGTTCAGAAAGTTAAGTTCTCTCATATAAGACTAGTCTTACCTTCCTATCCCAATTTAAAAAAAAAAAAATGGACGAAATCTTAGGTTTGATCATTTCCTATGGGGGTTACTGAGAAATAACCCCCTCTGGCTAAACTCCAGGATTGCACAACTTAAGACTTCCCATTTCCGTTATGGAAAAACCGTTTACAGATCTACGACTTGATGTAAATTGCGATGCATCTTATTTATCGATTGAAGTATTTTAGTAATTGTAAATTTTAATTATCGAGTGATGTAAAAGAATAAGGAGTGGCCAACAGATATTGTTATGACACATGTATTGGTTGTTTATAAAGTTTTTCCTTTAAACTATTCAGCAAATGAAGATGGTCATTGTTGATACTCTGGAGGAAGAGCCCGTTATCGGCTTAAAGGCCGCTCAGGTAATGGCAGAAGCAAGGGGCAGTGACATTCCCTGATCAAGCAGGATAATGCCCATATGATCAGCACCCAAGCCCCCTATTATTATTATTATTATTATTATTACTATCCAAGCTACAACCCTAGTTGGAAAAGCAAGGTGCTATAAGCCCAAGGGCCCCAGTAGGGAAAAATAGCCCAGTGAAGAAAGGAAATAAGGAAATAAATAAATGAAGAGAACAAATTAACAATAAATCATTCTAAAAAAGGCAACAACGTCAAAACAGATATGTCATATATCAACTATTAACAACGTCAAAAACAAATATGTCATATATAAACTATAGAAAGACTCATGTCCGCCTGGTCAACAAAAAAGCATTTGCTCCAACTTTGAACTTTTGGAGTTCTACTGATTCAACTACCCGATTAGGAAGATCATTCCACAACTTGGTAACAGCTGGAATAAAACTTCTGGAGTACTGCATAGTATTGAGCCTCAGGATGGAGAAGGCCTGGCTATTAGAATTAACTGCTTGCTTAGTATTACGAACAGGATAGAATTGTCCTGGGAGATCTGAATGTAAAGGATGGTCAGAGTTATGAAAAATCTTATGCAACATGCATAATGAACTAATTGAACGACGGTGCCAGAGATTAATATCTAGATCAGGAATAAGAAATTTAATAGACCGTAAGTTTCTGTCCAACAAATTAAGATAAAAATCAGCAGCTGAAGACCAGACAGGAGAACAATACTCAAAAACAAGGTAGAATGAAAGAATTAAAACACTTCTTCAGAATAGATTGATCACCGAAAATCTTAAAAGACTTTCTCAATAGGCCAATTTTTTGTGCAATTGAAGAAGACCTAATGTGTTTCTCAAAAGTAAATTTGCTGTCGAGAATCACACCTAAAATTTTAAAAGAGTCATACAAATTTAAAGAAACATTATCAATACTGAGATCCGGATGTTGAGGAGCCACCGTCCTTGACCTACTTACAATCATACTTTAAGTTTTGTTAGGATTCAACTTCATACCCCATAATTTGCACCATGCACTAATTTTAGCTAAATCTCTATTAAGGGATTCACCAACCCCAGATCTACATTCTGGGGATGGAATTGATGCAAAGAGAGTAGCATCATCTGTATATGCAACAAGCTTGTTTTCTAGGCCAAACCACATGTCATGTGTATATAGTATGAAAAGTAATGGGCCAAGAACACTACCTTGTGGAACACCGGATATCACATTCCTATACTCACTATGGCGCCCGTCAACAACAACTCTTTGAGATCTATTACTTAAAAAATCAATAATAACGCTAAGAAACGACCCATCCACTCCCAACTGTTTCAGTTTGAAAACAAGGGCCTCATGATTTACACGGTCAAAGGCAGCACTAAAATCAAGGCCAATCATACGCACTTCCTGACCACAATCAAGGGAATTCTGTGCAGCATTGGAGATTGTAAGAAGGACCAAGGAGGGCCTTGCAATGTCTGCTGATGGCTCAGCAGATAGA
>NC_090726.1:154847433-154852433 GCF_036898095.1 Palaemon carinicauda | reverse complement strand
AGTAATCACTGGACGTAAGTCAAGCAAAGAAAGAAATCGGTGCCTCGTTTCCCATTCTGTGCACTGCATAAGGAAAGGAAATTGGCGGTTCTTTACCTAATAAGTAACATTGGTCATGAGGCCAGTAAGCAAGTAAGCTGTCCTTAATTTTTTACCATTGAAATGGCACTAAAGAAGATAATAAAAAAAAATCTCGGCCTCTCCAAATTTTTGGAGTAACCAAGCAAAGACTTTAGTCATGCACTTAGTCATCGACAGTGTTTTCCAGCTCGGGTCACTAGATTGGTACATTTTGAAAGTTCTTACGCTTTTGGCCGCCATGAGTCAAACCTCCAAAACCAATTTACATATCAGTAAAAATCAGCTGACGGATGATAAAGCATTTCATTGCCGGTGAACAATGCGATGCTGCCACTCTGCCAGCAGTATATCTTGAATGCCATACGGGTTCAGCAAAGGTTAACTCTGGTCGTGGCTCTGGACGATGATGCATTTTTTTATTATTATTTCACGTTAGAGCTTTTATCGACGTCACCCCTTACTCTCTCTCTCTCTCTCTCTCTCTCTCTCTCTCTCTCTCTCTCTCTCTCTCTCTCTCTCTCTCTCTCTCTCTCTCTCTAAAGGCTTGTATTTGTCAGTCCAGTTTTCATCCATTTCTCTCTCTCTACTGAATTTTTTACTTTTCCAAAATCTCTCTCTCTCTCTCTCTCTCTCTCTCTCTCTCTCTCTCTCTCTCTCTCTCTCTCTCTCTCTCTCTCAGGGCTTGTATTTTTGTCAGCCCAATTTTCATCCATTTCTCTCTCTTTACTGAATTTTTTACTTTTCCAAAATCTCTCTCTCTCTCTCTCTCTCTCTCTCTCTCTCTCTCTCTCTCTCTCTCTCTCTCTCTCTCTCTCTCTCTCTCTCTCTCTCTCCGGAATTAATGCATGAATGCATAGTGATATATTCAGAGATACAAGCAGGATGTAATTTTTTGGTAGAGTAATTTGCATGAAATGTAGTTTGTACTCGCTTATGCTGCCCATCAACTTTGATAGATAGGAACTTTTTTGGGCTATCTTTGGTTTAGTAACTTGATTATATGACAATGATTAACTTTTGCATTTTCCAACTAAATACATATAACATCAGTTATATTAATAAATTGATTATACTCAATGGTTGGTTTTATAAATTAATTTTCAATTATGTACAGATTATGACCTCAGTTTTATATTATTTAAATTCTCAAGATTGTGGGTTGTCCATGAATATTTGAATGATTTACATGAGTTTATAAGACATCTAATTCCGAAATTTAGTTTCAACATAAACCTTTTTTTAGAATACTCCTTAGTAAACCCTTTCAAGAATACACTTTAATTAAACTTTTGGAGAATACACCGTAGTAAACCTTTTGGAGTATACACCTTAGTAAACCTTTTGGTGAATACACATATTAAACCTTTTGGAAAATATACCTCGGTAAACATTTGGGAGAATATACCTTGGTAAATTTCTTGGAGAATGCACCAAAGTAAACCTTTTGGAGAATACACCTCAGTAAATCTTTTGGAGAATACACCTTATTAAACCTTTTGGAAGATATACCTTAGTAAACCTTGTGGGGAATATACCATCGTAAATCTTTTGGAAGATATACCTTGGTAAACCTTTTGGAGAATACACCTTCACAAACCTTTTGGAAGATATACCTTAGTAAACCTTTTGGAAGATATACCTTAGTAAACCTTTTGGAGAATACACGTTCACAAACCTTTTGGAAGATATACCATAGTAAACCTTTTGGAAGATATACCTTGGTAAACCTTTTGGAGAATACACCTTCACAAACCTTTTGGAAGATATACCTTGGTAAACCTTTTGGAAGATATACCTTAGTAAACCTTGTGGGGAATACACCATCGTAAATCTTTTGGAAGATATACCTTGGTAAACCTTATGGAGAATACACCTTCACAAACCTTTTGGAAGATATACCTTAGTAAACCTTTTAGAGAATACACCTTCGTAAACCTTTTGGAGAACACACCTTAGTAAGCCTTTTGGAGAATACACGTTCACAAACCTTTTGGAAGATATACCTTAGTAAACCTTTTGGAGAATACACCTTCACAAACCTTTTGGAAGATACACCTTAGTAAACCTTTTGGAAGATACACCTTAGTAAACCTCCTGGAGAATAAACCTTGGTAAACCCTTTGGAAGATATACCTCAGTAAACCTTTTGGAGAATACACCTTTAGTCCTCTCATGGCTGAGAAAACATGAGTGAGCTTTTTGTGCCATGAGCCCTGGCGTCCATCCGGAACGAAATAGCAGGAGAGCTTATCTCCAGAGATGGAGAAAAGAGAGTACGGAACGGATAATCTGTTGCAGTAAATATTTAACCTGTAGAAATAAATTCAATCTACATTATTATTATTATTATTACTATTATTATTATTATTATTATTATTATTATTATTGTTATCATTATTATTATTATTATTTATTACTAGCTAAGATACAACCCTAGTTGGAAAAGCAAGATGCGATAAGCCCAAGGCCTCCAACAAGGAAAAATAGCCCAGTGTTAAAAGGAAATAAGGAAAAAAATTAACGATATAAGAAGTAATGAAAATTAAAATAAGATAATTCAAAAACATTATCAACATTAAAACAGCCTAAAAGTAGAGCAACTCTTTCTCAAGTAAACTTTAATTGAAGTTCGAAGTATAAAATTGTGGGGTGGCGGGTGTATGCATGTGTTTTATATATTCATTTTATTATCTGTTGTCACATTTAGGTATATTGTATGAGTATGCATTTTTATAGTGCTTTTACTTGTTCCTTTACTTTATTATCAACTGTGATTTTATGATAACTATCTTATCGATGTAATGGTTATATTTATTAACCAGTTCTTTAAATAGCAGCGGCTTCATTGTTCTTTATGACATCAGTTCACAGAGAAAAACTGGGAGCTTTTGTTGAACCAGACCATTTCGTCCGCCACCGTTCAAAGAAAGAAGTTGAGGCTGTCATTATCCGATTTATACGAATAAAGGACTTGGTGATGATAATCATCTCTCCTATATAATAAAGACCAAGTATCATACACACACACACATATATATATATATATATATATATATATATATATATATATATATATATATGTATATAATATATATATATATATACATACAGTATATATATATATATATATATATATATATATATATACATACAGTATATATATATATATATATATATATACATATATATATATACATACAGTATATATATATATATATATATATATATATATATATATATATATATATATATATATATATATATATATTTCATTCACGGACAGTTCCTCGGGAAGGTTAAGGAGTAGTCATACCCTGGTGAGAGGGGGTTGCGTATGTGTGTGTATATCTGTCTGAATATTTAGCAGTCATTTTTCCACGGGTCGCATACACTAATTGTGATATTATTCCTAGTATTACAGAGTGACGATTTTTATTAATTAACTAGAAAGCATTTTTAATATAGTAATAATGCATTACATAACATTGCTTTTCTAGCCTCCAAAGTATAGTAGCAGTATAACAGTACAGTTTTCTAACGAAAGGAAAAGTCTTCATGATCATTATTCGCTCTGCCATGGAGGTTATAAAATTGACTCGGTTTATTTATTTGTATGAGAGTCTGCCTATGGACAGGATTACGTCAAAACTACTTGACGGGTTTTGACGAAATCTCACCACAGCTAGATCTTAGGTCAAGGATGACCCTATAGAATTTTGGAGATGACCCGGATTTGCATTTTTCTCCATTTTAAAGATAAAGTGAAAACGAAATGATTGATTTTGACGAAATTTCCATCACAGATACTGTAGATCTTAGGCCATGGACGACTCCATTAACTTTTGGAGATGATCCGGATTCTAGATCCATATTTGCCTTTTTTATCTCTGTCTGTCTGTGGACAGGATTATTTAAGACTACTTGACAGGTAGATCTTAGGTTATGGCCAACCCCATTTTAGAGATAATCCGTATCTGGTTTGTAGATCAAGATTTTCCTTTTTCGGCATTTTAAAGATAACGTTAAAACAAATTGACGTATTTTGATGACGAAATTTCCACTACAACTAGTTCTTAGAGCATGGATGACTCCAATAACTTTTGGAGGTGACCCGGTTCTGAATCCGTATTTGCATTTTTTGTCTGTGTCTCTGTCTGTGGAGAAGATTATGTCCAAACTACTTAACAGATTTTGAATTTTGGAGATGATCCGGATCTGGAGTCAGATCCGGATTTGCCTTTTTCGCCATTTTATAAGAAACGTCAAAACAAATTGATGGATTTTGACGAAATTTCCATCACAGATAGGTCTTAGACTATAGAAGATTCCATTAACATTTGGATGAGGCCAGAAATCTCTGATTACTCTTGTTAAGCTTATCATAAATTATTATTGATCGTTGGTCTAAAGTCACCTTCTTTCAAGAACTTTGGAGATTCATATATATTTACTACAGATAAAATATCAAACACTTTTGACATAGTAATAAGTACCTAAATTTGTCCATAGCTTGCCTTTTTGTTTAATATAATCTGTTTATGATATTACTTTATTTATAACTTAGTTTATGTTGTTATATCTGTAATTTTTACACTGATAGCGGCTTATCTCTTCTATTATGTTATTTTTTTATAACGTATATATGTTTTAGATATTCCTTCTTTTAAACCTTGCTATGAAGATTATAATATTTCTCACATCTTTCTTTGATATACTAGTCTGTCTTTGGTCACTGTATTGAACAGAAGCAGATGGAAGTGGTGCTTAATTCCTCTAAAATGTATTCCTTTCATTTCTATGGTTTCAGCAAATGCCTCATTTATTTGATATTTGGCTTCTTGCTCGTGGTAGGTTGACTTGAAGATTGAATTGTATTCTTTAAGAAAGATTATAAACTTGGGGCTGACGAATTCAAAATC
>NC_090726.1:154837433-154839933 GCF_036898095.1 Palaemon carinicauda | reverse complement strand
AGGGCTTGTTTAAACTTCCCCAACCGATGGTTTTGCTTGCAAAAGCACCATCTCAACATCTATGTAAACGGCTTAGCAATTTCTTCGTGTTGTGGTACTTTTTTCTTTTAGTTATTTTACGTTTGCGAAGTCATTGCTGTGGATTTACGAATCGCTATTATTTTTTCATTTTTTTTTCATGTAAAATTTACAAGTATTGAGAATCAGAAGCTGTTACTTTATAATATGATCGTTAAAATTATCGTCAGAAAACTGTTTTTCACAAAATTATATGTATGATGTAATAACTGTGTATATGATTATCTCTACATTATGTTTTTTGCACATTATATGCTTTTTGCACTTTTTATTATTAGGAATCATATATAATATCCTAACTAGCAGTAAAGCCATCTATGTTTTTTTCTGACACCAAACTGTTCTGAACACAATGATATTCTTTCCTGCACACTGGTAAAAATGACTTTAATTGGAGAGATGTTTATCTAGTCTCATTCACGATTCGTGACAGCTTCTGTATATTTTGAAAGTGAAAACTAAATCTACTTAACTGTTTGTTTTTTCCAAGAGGTTTCCTTTTATATTGATACACTGGACCATTCTGTAATTTCCTTATTTTCCTCTGGTTGTAGAGATTCTGTAATTATTTGATTTTGTAACAGCAGGTCAGTACGTTTACGGAAATCGCTTTTGGATAACCCAAGAAGTACAAGAAAAATGTTCATTGATTTTATTTTTATTAATCTGAGCACCTGAAACTTGAGTAAATGTGGCGTTAAGAATTCATACTGACTTAAGAATATCCTCATCTTATGTTTTGATGTCCTGTTTCTTTATGAATATCAAACGTATCTACAAACACACACATACGCAGCGCACACCTTTTTTTTCCCTATAGAAAGATTGGCAACAGTTGTTTACAACTCTCCGTTTTCCAGCAATTCTCTAAACGTTAGGTTACTCAATTCATGCTATTTTCTTGACCCCACCAGATGTGGTACAGTACTTATTCAAAGCTGGCAAGACTGTTGCTACCAGTGCTCACCCATAGACATATATATATATATATATATATATATATATAATTATATATACATATATATATATATAAAATATATATACATAAATATATATATATATATATAGAGAGAGAGAGAGAGAGAGAGAGAGAGAGAGAGAGAGAGAGAGAGAGAGAGAGAGAGAGAGAGAGAGAGTATATATATATATATAGAGAGAGAGAGTATATATATATATATATATATATATATATATATATATATATATATATATATAGAGAGAGAGAGAGAGAGAGAGAGAGAGAGAGAGAGAGAGAGAGAGAGAGAGAGAGAGAGAGAGAGCGCGAGCCTTGGCGTTGCTCTTTTTCTTCAGTCAAGGTATTTGGTAGGATTCTGATCAGGAAAGTATGCTAATAACAGGACTGAAACGGACAGAACAATATACATTTAGATTAGGGTGTGTATAAAGAACTGCTTACGAAACAGTTACTTGATATGTGCAAAAGTGAAAGGAAAAAGCTGTATGTTGCATATGTTGGTCTTAAATATCTGATGATATAATCAGTAAAGACCTAGGTGAAGGAGTTGAGAATTTATGGCATAGATGTACAATTATTTATGAGATTGGTTTAAAGATTATATTATGAAATCGAAGCGTATGACTTTTCGGTGTTTAAGTGAGTTTGGTCCAAGGGTGTGAAATGTGTCTGTAAGTATTCAATATATTTATGAATAAACCAGTTCGATAAGTCGAAGATAGCCAATAGATATAATTGCCGCGTCGCGACTGAAGGGTGGAATGCTTAGAAAAGGAATAATAATGAAAACACGTCCCCCGGAGGCTGGCAACTGAAATCACCACCTGGTAGTCCAATAGGCATGATGTTGACACAATAAACCAACAAAAAAAGAGCTATTGGGTCTGCCCGAATCTTTTCACCTCCCACTGTACCTCCTTTTAACACTTTCCCCTCCAATACTTCCAAAATCCTGAATCTTCCCTTCACCCACCTATCCTACTCCCCTATACTGTAGCTGTAGCTGTTGCTTGGAATGATTGCTTTTTCAGAGATCAGTACTAATTGTTGATGGCAAAGAGAAACTGCAGTAATACACACACACACACACACACACACACATATATATATATATATATATACATATATATATATATATATATATATATAATATATATATATATATATATATATATATATATTTTGTACAGTTCTTCACCTTGAAGTTAACCAATTATTATAGTTTCCCTTTTGCCTTTGGAATGAACTATATTGATATTACACATTATCTTGTTCAATATTATATACACACACATTATATATATATATATATATATATATATATATATATATATATATATATATATATAAATAATATGGAGTGGCCCCAAAGTTCCATGATATAAGTTGTATAATTTTGGATAAGGTTCCTAACCTTTTTCTATTCGGATTTCGAGATATTAACTA
>NC_090726.1:154829720-154836933 GCF_036898095.1 Palaemon carinicauda | reverse complement strand
AAAATAGCCAAATGATAAAGTCTACGGACTTTTATTTTAATCTTTCAAGAAAGTCCGCCTCCGACAGCGGTTTAGATAAATTTCTGGGTACGCTGTTAATCGCCGGGTTCGGAAAGATGGTAAAATAACTCCGTCCTCCCCCCGTATGAATATATAACAGGATTAAGATCATGTGTAATAACAGGATATAACATGGCTGCGCTCATCTCGCATGATGCTGTGGTCGAATACAAAAGGAGAATCCACGCTTGATATTTACCTTCAGCCACGGGTGTTCCATTCGATTATGTCAGGCATTGCCTCGTGATTTTTCCCGTGGGGGATGGCCTCTTCGTCTGCCTTACTCATTGCCCCTCCCTAACGCCTACTGTCCTTATGTATTCTTCTCCATGAAGTTGAGTACCTCTATACTCCTCAGTCTTTTTTTTAAGATAAAAAAAAAGTTTTACTTTTTCTTATTTTAATTCCTACGTTAGACGGTTTAATGCCACATATAGTCTTGCTGGTAGTGGGATGAAGAGTTTGCTTTTAGTATATTCAAATATTTTTCATATCCCTGCGTGTGTTTATTCACTACTTTAATAATCTTGGATTATCCAAGATATTTGTTGAAATGTATTCTACATTGGTTATTTCGAGCTCTGAATCAGAATTTGAATAATGTTATTCAAGATTCATGGAAATGAGCTTTCATGCATTTGATGACGTTTTTTTTTTTTAATTGTTAGTCGTGTAAACAAAATAAAGTTTTCTAATAATCATATTCATAAAAGTGGAATAATGAAATATACACACGTATATATACACACGTATATATACACACGTATATATATATATATATATATATATATTTGTATATATATATAATATATATATATATGTATATATATGCATATACTGTATATATCGTGAAAATGCCATAGATCCCTTTATGCATATGCCGACGTAGTTATGTCTACTTACGTATTCGTCATGAGTTGATATCTCTCTCTCTCTCTCTCTCTCTCTCTCTCTCTCTCTCTCTCAAAGATAGAATGATAGACTTTCGAATGCTGATTTAACAAATAACTGTGAAAATTTATATGCATGATCAATGATGATTCTGTCTACAAGTATTCAGCTGGCAGCTCTACTTCCTCTTATATGGAGAAAACTTTTTTACACCTACTTGTAAGCTTTTGTCATGGTACCCACTTGATATTTGCATCATATATACTCTTAGAAATTTTGAGTCACAGTTTTAAATGATAAGAATCAACGTTCAATTAATTAAACTAAACTTCAACTTCCAGATATTTAAACTCATGCCTTTATGTATACTTGTTGCATAAAGAAGGCTGCAACCATGGCACTCACTTCCTAGCCAAATAAAGTAAAAGTTCTTAGTCAGAGGTGTTGGTAAAACCCTTGGCTTAATAACTCTTGAGACACGAATTTGAATTCTTTTTGAAGGTGAATATTTGCTCTCTCATCTATCTATCAGTTAATCATTAACATATATCTTGTGAAATTGAGATTTTAAGATAGTATCCTTCTAATATAAGAGAAAATTTCTGTTATGTGGGATTTTGATTTCAAAATGAACTCTTTTATTAGCATAACAGAAAACTTCCGAGAGAGAGAGAGAGAGAGAGAGAGAGAGAGAGAGAGAGAGAGAGAGAAGATAAACCTTGATTAAGTTAAAATCCTGCTTGAAGCTGAAGTTCAATTATCTAAATCTTATATCAGCTGAGCCTTCTTATATATATCATGGAATTGTGATCTTAAAATGTCATGTATAGTTTGAGAGACATTTCTTTGAAATTATAATTGAAGCTAAAAGTAGATCGGTACCATGTACCATGGGGGAGATTTCTGCTTGAATGTGAAAATTAATACTTTCATTTATTACACTTGAACTTTATTTAAATCAAGTAATATATATATATATATATATATATGTATGTATATTTATATATGTATATATACATACATATATATATGTATATATATACATATATATGTATATATATACACATATATATGTATATATACATATATATATGTATATATATACATATATATATATATATATATTCATATATATACATATATATATATGTATATATATATATATATATATATATTATATACATACATACATACATACATACATACATATATATATATATATATATATATTCGAAAAAAGTAAATGCACATTATTACAGTATCGTAATATCTTTTAGGTGTGTAATTTTTACTGTTATTAAAAGGTCTTGGTCCTTCTGCGTTTTATTGCTTGGGTGACAATGGCTAACCAAAAATAGCATCACTAATGTCAGCTGATCTAGCTGTCAGAAAATTATTTCTAATTCCTGATGACATATACTTTATGAACTGATTTGTGCCATTTTTTTAAGCAGCTTTTTTTTTCCATAAATTAGATTTTTTCTTTTTTTAGAACTGTTGTATATTAAGATATCAGTCTTCTACTCTTTAAAAAGTACTTTTTCATGCCTTTTTATTGTGAAATATTTTTCCAGTTTTTATAAATAGTAGCTGATGTTGAAACACTCGTAGACCATTTATTTAAACAATCGTGACTGCAAGTCCTGACTCTAAGTATGTGACGTGCTGATCCAGTGCTCAGGCATGGGTCCCTTCAGTCATCATGGTTGTATAATAATCAATGGTGTAAGAGGTTGATTTTTTTTGGTGGGCGACGGATATTCTAACTTGGAATTCATTAAGTATAATAATTTTATTTATGATACACACAGCTTTCCATAAAGGAAATTTTCATATGTGTGTGTATATATATATATATATATATATATATATATATATATATGTATATATATACAGTATATATATATACACAATATATATAGATGCATATATATATATGTATATATACAGTATATATATATACACAATATATATATATAGATGCATATATATATTTTATATATATATATATATATATATGTATATATATGTATATATATACAGTATATATATATACACACAATATATATAGATGCATATATATATTGTATATATATATATATATATATATATATATATATATATATATATATATATACACAATATGTATATATATATATATTGTATATATATATATATATATATATATATATATGTTGTACACACACACACATATATATATATATGTATATATATATATATATATATATATATATATGTTGAACATATATATATATATATATATATATATATACATAATATAAATATATATATGTATATATATATATATATATACATAATATAAATATATATATATATATATATATATATTATGTATATATATTGTGTGTGTTTAACTTTCATTTGGAGAAATCTTATTTAATCAAGGTGAACATGCAGTCCACAAGGAACACTGTTATTCAGTCAGTATTATTTTATGTCAGTAAATTCAATGGCTGGATCACTGAAATAAGTACACTTTCTAGCATTTGTTATAAACTCAGTGCTTTAGTTGGAGGCGAATACCGCAAGGCTAACACCTGATGAATACATAATTTAAGAGATGTTGCAAATTTCTTCAATGCTTCCTTTGCAATTAGAGAGTAGCTA
Organism: Palaemon carinicauda; assembly: GCF_036898095.1. Lineage (NCBI taxonomy): Eukaryota > Metazoa > Arthropoda > Malacostraca > Decapoda > Palaemonidae > Palaemon > Palaemon carinicauda. The sequence goes on along the minus strand of NC_090726.1, from coordinate 154,833,333 downwards.
CACTGTCGTCATTCTTCGTGATATAAAATTCAAGAGAAAAAATTGTTTGAGATTCACAAGGCCCAACTTAGCTCAGGTCTTTACTATTCAAAGACGTTTTGGTGTTTGGGTACTTTTCTAGCATTGCATATAAACTGTGGCGGGGTAATGCACTGCCTTGTTAGGAGACAAAGTCTTCAAAAGCGTCCCTGAGGATAAAATATATATTGGGGATAGGTGCTGAGGAGAGCCATGCTAATTGCTTCCGTGACTCTGACAGTCCCCTCCAGAGGGCCGCCTTCTGGGACTTGACATAATAATAATAATAATAATAATAATAATAATAATAATAGGATAAGGATAATGATAATGGTAGGGATACTGACTAATAATGATAATAATAATAATAATAATAATAATAGTAATAATAATGATAGGATAAGGATAATGATAATGGTAGGGATACTGACTAATAATAATAATAATAATAATAATAATAATAATAATAATAATAATAATTAATAATAATTAATTAATTAATTAATAATAATTAATTAATTAATTAATAATAATTAATTAATTAATTAATTAATTTCGCCGGCCACGCATATTGATCCTCATCTTCTATTGAGGAAGAATGAATTGCCTTCATTGGCTACGATAAACTGTTATGAGACGAAGAATACTGTTTTTACATGTAGCTTCTCTGGTATATTAATGCATAGATATATATATACACACACACACACACACATATATATATATATATATATATATATATATATATATATATATATATATATATATGTTATATATATATTTATATATATATGTATAATATTGCATTGTCTTATTGCAAGTTATGTTACGATATCATTCGATTCCCTCATTTGCCATCAAATCTCATAATCATCAAATTAAATGTAACATGTTACTTTAGAGTCAGTCAAAAAGATACTTCCATTTCTGACTTTATTTTCAAATTAACTCGCATTATAAGATGTTTCTTTTATTAAGTATAATTTAAGGATTATTGTGTATGTCTGTTCTTTTTTTATAATGTGTAAATTTGATGAAGAGGTTAATATTAATGTGGTTGATTCTGAAGGATATTTAATAGCTCTCTGCCGTTCATTTTATGATACTTTAAAATAAAAACTACGTTGACTCTTGCTTTTACTGCTGCTATTATTCTGAAGTTGAGTCTATTATTAGGTTTTCTAAAATGTAAAGGAAGGAGAGAGAGAGAGAGAGAGAGAGAGAGAGAGAGAGAGAGAGAGAGAGAGTTCTAATATGATAATTTAGGTCTTGTATAAATGCAAAGGAGAGAGAGAGAGAGAGAGAGAGAGAGAGAGAGAGAGAGAGAGAGAGAGAGAGAGAGAGAGAGAGAGAGAATACTAAACCTAAGGCTGTAAAGAATGAATTAGCAACAACCAAAAGGAAGAGGTCTCAGCCAGTAGCCCAGCGGAAGCTCACCCTGTTGACGCAGGTCTGCCAGGAAGGCGGAAACGGGTTATTTTTTTTTTTCTCACGTAATGATTGGTGACCTTTGCCCTTGAGTGTTGGTCAGCGGAAGGGCGGAGGATAGTTCGGCCTTGCTTCAGCATACTGCGTAATCCCTCATATTGTGGAGGATTTTAAAAGGTTCATGGGAATATAATTTTTTGCATATTCGTATTACGGACACAGTAAGGTGTAGCTTCATTGGTTGCATATTATAATCATGTTTTATATATTCCCATGTTAAAAGGAATTATGTGATCATGGCAATGCAATCATTATATAGTTTTAGTCATAATTTTCAATTTTTTTTAAAGATTTATCTCAAATGAAAAACGGCCATAAAAATTATTGAAATATTAAACAATAAAAAAAAAAAAACGGGGCTCATATCGCAGTACAGAGTTATTACTGTATGCCATTTAAACTGCAGCTTTTTTTTTATATTACACTAACTCAAAGACTACCATACATCGAGGTAGTAAGATGATATGACATGGTTTCTGTATTTTCATAGCATGCGTAAGGAGTAGTATTGAGAAATTGTACATTGAAAACAGTGGTCTAATGTGTTAGGCATTTGTAAAATGTCGGCAATCCAAGCTATAGGTAACACAGTTTTGTTATATGCTTTGAGAAGGATATTGAAATGAATTACTCCTTGAATTACGGGGAAAAGGCTACGAGCCAACATGTAGATAACAAGTGATTGTCATGGTTTTTGTAGCATAGTAATTTATTTACTGACCCTTTATGTTTAGATAAACAAAACTCTTCGGTTTTTTTTTATTTACTCCAAATTTTAATTACAACGCGATCAGTGCTGTTACATTTTTTTTTTTCCTACGGAAAAGTGAACAAATAAAAAGAAACTTCAAAATAAGTTATGAATTTATAATCCAATTCACGAGTACTCATTCCTAACATTTTAAATAAATATTACATTTAAGAGCTGATTTGTGGCAATTATTTATTCCTTATTATTTATTATATTAATTCCTTATCTTTTTTTCATGTTCAAATTAATTTTTAATGTATTACTGTAGGGCATTTTCACAAAATTTAATTATAAGTGTGACTACTTCTGGGGTTTACTCTCATGGCTAATTCCTTGAGCCATCTTATATTGTTCGTACATGCTACTAAGTTGACTGTGGGTATTTCATTGGCATCTTATCCTATTTTGATTTCAGGTATGTGCATCGCTTTCCGTCATGAGATGGCTTATGTAAGTAGAATTATTACTTAATGATCTTCACCTCACATATTTTATATTTTGTTCATAGCCACAGTGAAAAAGAGCACACTTGATTTGTTACAAGATATTCAAGACAAATACTTTCGCATTTTCTGGTATACATATCTTGAAACCTTTCATTGTCCCGAAAGCCGCGTTTAGAATGATATAGGTGGGTTGCGATGTGTAAATATGTTAGTGGGTTGTATGTTGTGTTGACTAAAGTATAGATATGTTAATTTTTTCGAATATTGTAATACATTCATACGTTCAAATCACCTAAAAATTTAGAATATAGTATTGAACAATATTAGGTGAATTTCATACGAATTTTGGGAAATATTTCTGCAGTGTTATAAATTTAAAATTTTATTGTTTGACAGGTTTCATGAGGTTGCCAGAGACTTTAGATGATTTATATGGTCATTTGAATAAATGATACCTGTTTATCAAGTGTCTTTTCTGTTATTGTAAAGGAGAAGTTGCTAATTATGGGGTTACCAGAAATAGGAATTCAGTGATATCGGTTGGTTGAAAGAACGCAGCCTTTTAAATACTGATATTGATGAGTTAAATGCCGTTATTGAAATACCTGAAACTTAAAAAAAGAGGAATGACTACAGTACCTCAGTAAATTAACATGTGTTATTACTTTTGCGGTTTTGGTAAGGGACATGCATACTGAATTTGAAATAAACGGAGTAAATATGATGAATGTTATATCCTAATGAATTTACAAAAACCTGCTGTGTAATTTTTAATAATTTCCTGTAATATCATTATATTTTGTTTTACAGTAAACTGTTGATTACAATGGAGAGAGATTACAATGGAGAGAGAGAGAGGGAGAGAGAGAGAGAGAGAGAGAGAGAGAGAGAGAGAGAGAGAGAGAGAGAG
>NC_090726.1:154814720-154822220 GCF_036898095.1 Palaemon carinicauda | reverse complement strand
TAAACATGTCCCATTTAGGGGCATCCACATATCTGGGATTTTGATTGAGAAATTTGTGCATCGCAGAAGTGTTGATAGGAGAGGAGAGTAGAATTTTTGTGTTTTTTTTCCTCCATGAGTTGTTGTTAATTTATTTAGACCATTGGTAGTATGAATAAAAGTAAGAAAAATCATATAGCATAGATTCTATACGATATGATTCTTCTTACTTTTATTCACGGACATTGATCTGTGTGAAAAGTGCTCTTCTGTTCATTTTGGCTGAATGTTAATGTTGTCTCATGAAAATAAGTCTTGTTGCTACTGCAGCAATAGACCAATGATAAGCCTACTTGCGCGTGAAATGGTACGTTTCTTAGATAGGAGGTAACAACAAACGTACTATGCAGACTAGGGTATGTATTGAAAATTTGTAAATGCCTCCTGTTTCGAGTTATTCAAATACCCTATGGAAGGTTTATGGTATTTTGATTTAGAAAAGAAAGGCGGATGACTGAAGGGTTCAAGGTGGAGATAGTGCGATCCTAGATGACTTTGGGGGTGTTCTGGTTAATTGTATGCAATGAAAAATTTTTGAGAAAATTAAGATTTAATAATAAATGTTGGATATGACTGAGAGTAGATACAAAATATGTGATACATAATATAGAGAAAATCGTTTACGTAGAAATTATGGGCCTAGAAAAAGGTTATGATAGAATTTATAGAGATGTAATCTGGAAAATGTTTTAAGGATTTAATTGATAAAGTATTTGCTAGTCTTTGTTGGAGGTTAGGTATAAAAACGAGTTTAGAATAAGGTACGAGTGTGTAATATTTTGTTGGAAGAATGAGGCAGGAACTCCTTGAAGTGAATCGGTATTGAATATAAGTTCAAGTTTTGTGAAAGGAGTGTGTGATAGCAGATGTTTGCAGGTGACACTGAATGAGGATGATAAAAAATTATAAAACTGTTTATAATGTTTGATCTTGTCTGCAATGAATTTCTATTTGAATAGTGGAAAAAGAGGAACAGTCGCTAGCATAGGAGTAAATATAAGAGACGAGGGTAGAATTATTAAGGAGGTGTCAAGGAATAGGTGAAACTGAAGTCTTAACAGAGTATGTGCAAAAGATTTGGTCTCACGTTAGATTGTTATGGAGATTGAGATGAAAATATAATAACCTGAAAAGTGGATACTGAATTAGAATGAAAACGTAGCTTGAAGCTGTTGAAATGTATTACTGTTTAGGTTTTTTATTTAGCGGGAGAAGAATTTAAAGGATGACGAATGGGGAGATACGCAGTATATTTCATTAGTGAAAGGAAATATCAAGGTTTCGCGATGGTACGGTTATGTGAAAAGATGAATTAGTACATTTCATAAGAACTATGAGAAACTGCCAAAAAAGAACTATAAGGTGCTGGACTTATATATATATATATATATATATATATATATATATATATATATATATATATATGTATGTATATATATATATATATATATATATATATATATATATATATATATATATATATATATATAGTGTGTGTGTGTGTGTGTGCGTATGTGTAGTGATTAAGTATTTTAAACATCAATTAATTTTTCTTTGTACTTTCTTTTATCTAATTTTTTTTCCCACTTAATTTTTCCTTAGTTTTCGGGGCCCTTACTATTCACACAGCTCCATATTAACCAGTTTACATAGAAATACTTAAATTCTTCATTTTAAATTTCGCCATATATATTTGTTGTATTTCGGTCAGATGCTATACATCTTCATAAACGGCTGTTAGAGTTAAACCTTTTTTTATTTATATTGTGATGTTTACTGTACTTGCGTTTTTAAAATAAACACTTAGAAATATTGCTAAGTAGCATTATTTTGTCTGTACAGTATGCTCAATTTACTGGCTATTGGCCAAATCATTGACCTAATTTGAATGGCTGCAGTGAATTGGCAACATGGCTATCCTTTTAGGATGGACTATTGGAAAGGTTTAATGACTCCTGTCCCTTGGTAGAAAGGGTCTTTTGTTTTGGAAGAAAGCCAGACCTTGTATGCCCATTGCTCATATAAAGAACATGGCATATAAAGAAATGTGCGAGTGCTATTCTTGGCGAATACACAACCCTTTCCATTCATGTAAGAATGGTGGACTGCTTCTATCAGCCAACTGCTGTCTGCTTTAGGCACACTCCTGCTGACACCCGTGATTAGTCCCTGCTTGTTGAGGCTCCATTTATGCCCCCTCTGATCAGTGGCCGGGACATGTATCTGGTGACTGGAGTCATGTACGGTGTTTTGTCGACGCCATTGTGATCGCCTGACTTGGATTTGACCTCCATGGCCGCTACCGGGTTGGATGGCCACACTCAGACCACGGTTGTCTTTGACAGTGAGGAACTGTTTGACTTCACGGGCTTGTTTACATTTTGGGACTTGTAGGTATTTGCATGCTTGCTTGTTTGAAGCTAGAAAGTGATGCATTGAACTAGATAGAATTTTATTGTGTACTCTTCTTTGAATGAGGTAGCATTATGAGTCTGCTTGAATGATTGCGTATTTCATTCATTTATAACTAGACTGGATTTAGACTCCTGTACAATCTCAAACGAGGAGGCAACCTAAGATGACTGCAGTTTTAGAGCTATTCACCGAACCCTTCTCTCTAGAAGTGGTCTTGTGTGGCCTTTGATGTACTGCATATAGGAATGTGTACTTGTCATCAATATGCGTGTTTAGAATTAGTAGAACATGGTCTTACATACCGAAGAATTCTGCGGGATTAATTCTCGGGTTTATTATCACTCATAAGCTTCTTGATCGATATATTTTTCGATACGTATTTTATTGACAGTGTTAACAAAAGTCATTGCTGATTCTAAGTGAATATCACTTCCAGTACTTCCTATAGAATTGAATTATTTTTTCTTCTCATAGGCGTAAGAATTCTTATATTAATGTTCGGCTTGGCTCAATATGAAAATATTTTTAAGCTGTATTCTAAAAGCTATATAGGCTACTCAAATTCCCTATTGCTTGTTGATTTTCCCCAGTTTTTGAATTTGGATTCATATATATATATATATATATATATATATATATATATATATATATATATATACTTTTTTTTTTAGGATGAGCTGGATTTTCACAGGCGTGAAACTTTTATTTATTTCCGGCTTGGATTAATATAAAATGATTTTTTTAGCTGTATTTTAAAAACTATATGCTCAAATGGCCTATTGCTTGTTTTTTCCCCGGTCTTTAAATTCGGATTTACACACACACACATATATATATATATATATATATATATATATATATATATATATATATATATATATATATATATATTGTACATATATGTGTATATATATATATATATATATATATATATATATATATATATATTTGTACTTGTGGTATCGACATTTTTAAATTCTAAGATAGTGTTTACCTTGAACATATTTTGTTTTTCCTAACCTAACTGATAAAAATATCTACGGATTTTTGCATCGATTTTTGTATGTGATCAACGCAATTTGCAATTGTGATCTTAATGTTTTACAACATTTTGTATAGGATTGTGCTGCGTTTGCTTTGGCTAAATTTAACGGTATTGCAGTTTGATTTAACTGTATTTTTGTTTGTGCTATGTTTATTGCAATAACGTACGTTAGTTATTTATATTCTATTTTTTACGTTAAAAACAGATATCGTTGCTTTTGAATTAGTAATTAGTTTGTACATAATAGGTTTTGTGAATGTTTTGTGCATCATATAATGTATTTTGGCCACCAATGATTCCTTCTGGAAAATTTTAACTTAGTCTTTTAACGTAAAACTATATAAAGTATATTTTTTAACTGCTTAAATATCTTCATTTTATCAGAATTTTTAAGCTTTACAAAGTTAAACCTCACAATACGAGGCAGGGATGGGTTTTTTTTTTTCATTCTTTTTTTGAACAGTATGAAATGTTCAAGATTTCATTGTCTCTTGAAATATCGGTGTCCTTGCACCGAAATCTCCCAAAACTCGTCTTTCTAGTTTCCATGCAACTTTCTAGGATGTATACCAGTCGTTTGTGTCCTGAGAACTATTCTCATTTCCCAACTGGTTTACCTGCCATTTGGAATGAAGGACATTCATTTATTCAGCTGAGCGTTATCATGTTTCATCATCATCATCATATCCTCCTACGCCTATTGACTCAAAGGGCATCGGATAGATTTCGCCAGTCGTCTCTATCTAGAGCTTTTAATTCAATACTTTTACATTAATGCTTCATAGTTCTCAGCCACGTAGGCTTGGGTCTTTCAACTCTTCTAGTGCCTTGTGGAGCCCTGTTACACGTTTGGTGAAGTAATCCCTCTTGGAGTGCGAAGAGCATGCTCAAACCTAATTTTGATTAAATAAGCGGGAACAGTTGTTTTACAATATCCTTTGGATTTAGCCACTTATTGTTAAAACTATGGATACAATAGCTCTCGCAAGGTATTTATTCACGACAAATTTTCAGTTGTTTGTATTTACTTCAATACTGACTTACCCTTGATGAGTTATTGGTGAATTGAACTTTTAGTAGATTTACTCTTCAAAATAAATTTTTTTTAAAAGTTATATTACAAAGGTAGGCTACTTGTTGCTACTTAATAGAATTGCTACGAATTTTAAATCTACAAGTAGAATTATTTTGAGAGATATTCTGTTCTCCAAATTAAGAATAAGATTAGAAAAGCACACTGGAGTGTAGATCTCCGCCACGGCAGCTTATTTCTCGAAACCAGCTTGTTTTTGGGTTAATTCGGTCGACCTTTTGCTCGAAAGATATTCTGTTCCCCTCAAAAATATGAATAAGACTAGAAAAGCCCTCTTGAGAGTGCAGACCTCCGTACACGGCAGCTTATTTCTCGAAACCAGCTTGCCCTAGGGTTAATTCGGTCGACCTTTTGCTCGACCTTCATCCTGACCTTTGACCTAGGACATTCAATATTGAATCACTTCCACGTCTCAACATTACAATTAATCCCTGAAAGTTTAATTCCTTTATGAGTTAGATTGTGGCCAGGGATTTGTTCACAAACAAACAAACAAACCGACAAACAGGGGCAAAAACATAACCTCCTCCCACCTTTGTGGCGAAAGAAAAAATATAGTGAACTGAACTCACCAAATGCAGAAAATAAATCCTGACAATCTCTTGCCAAACGAAACTCGAATTTCAATGTATGTAAACCGAGATAGCCCAACTAGACGCTGTTGCTTATCTTAGATGGTTATCGAACTTTTGGCTTATCCATTTCCTAAGTTACTCTCCCCTCCCTTTTGCTGGACCTCTCAAACAAAAGAGAAGGAACTAGTGAGGAAAAGTGACTCATCAAGATATCCTTGAGTCAGTTGCATAACCTCCCTTCCCCCTCCCATGAGTCATTCAAAGAAATACCCGCGTTGAGAAATAGATTTGATATCTTGTGGAAATCCAATATACAGTAGAAATTAAGTAATAGAACCAATGTTTGTAGATTTTGTCAGTGATGGTATTTTAGGTACTTATATATTACATCCTCAGAAAAAATATTTCTTTCGATAATTCTTTTTAATCAAGCCATAGCTAACTCTATGAGAATAAAGGTAATTGGTTCATAAATATAAGATTTTACTCTATATACAAGAGTAAGCTATTTTGCCTATTGTCTTTTATTCATCTAGTTTATTTTCTATGTCATTTAGGTCTGGATTCTATGTGCCATTTTTTTTATATATTAACCTAATACATTTCTTGGTGCCTCAGCTATTATTCATATGATTATATCTAATATGAACAAAATTGCAATGCTATCAATTACGTACTTTATGAAATGTTTGTTCTGTTCAATATTCATTTCCGGTGATTTCCATTGTGACCAATAATAGATTTTCAAATAAGTTAGATTTTATATTAACAAATATTTTTATCAAAACCGTTTTAATTTGTATCGCATTAATCAGTATTTCATCATGTTACCTCCATGATTTTGATTGTTTTTAAAATATATCACTATTTATAAATTTTTTTTCTTATTTTATCATACCATCCTTTTCTATTTTCTATTTATCCTTGCGTCGTATCCTCGTGTATCAAAATAGCCACCTATATTTTTGTTATTGATATCACATCTTATCCTCTTATTTTTTTTTTTTATATCGATCCTGCTTCCAACCCACTAAAATTTCTCGTTTGATTTGTCTAACATTACATCCATAATAGTTTTTTTTACTTAAATATTACATTACAACTACATTTTTAAAAGTCAGTCGTACATCTCTATTTTTATTGATGGAATCAGTGTTGCATACTTTCTCCATGTTTCCTTAACAAAAGTATTAAGCTAGATCCACGTATCTTGTTTCGATCAGTCACCTACCTCTTCCGTTTGTATCAGTTGTTTGGTCCTAAATCACATCCCCTTTTGTTATTTGGGTCAGTGTTACGTATCATGTACCTCTATCCTTCTGATCAGTCTTACATAAGTGTTCTCTTCTGTTGTTTTATTTCATTACATTATGATAATGACTACTCATACAACCAATAGAGATAGGTATGTAGTACAGCCCAGCCTCTTTTACAGTGAGAGATGCAGCATTAGAGGCCAATAATTAATTGGATAGCTTCAGTTAACGTGCACCAAGGACAGGGGATAAAGTTATTATTGGGAAGGAGAGGAGTGCGAGTCTTGATGCTACCAATTATTGTAATTAAGTTTTCAAGATCACCTTTTTAGATAGTTTTGCTTGTTAGCGTAAGAGTATGGTTCCAGAATGAAACTCCTTCCAAGGGGAAAACTACCTTTAACTCCAGAAAAGGTTTTATGAAGTCATTGAGCCCGAAACGATTGTTCCTAATACATGAAAGTCTTTTATTTATATACTAGTATTTCTTTTACCTGTTTTACATTTAAAACTGCATTTCAGATCAGCTTACAGTATCATCTTTGGGGTGGTCTATTTGGAAGCTTATAGAACTCACGCTCGAGGTGCATCTTGGCCCCGATAACTTGGAATCATTTTCATTATATGTTTATCAGTTAGTCTCTTTTAACCCCAAGTATGTTTGGTTGGGTTGATATGTTTTGCGAATATACTATCATACATGCATTTATGTGAATAATTGCTGTAGACGCAGTGGTTTAAGGATAGCAGAATTATGCCAGGGTCAGTTGAGTTTTCGTAGAACTCTGCTCTGGATTCATTTAGGATTTTCTACATGAGTTGGCATTTCTTGATAGTCAAATTGCTGACAAATTTATTCACAATTAATATAGTTTTGGCTTAGTCCCTTTTCCATAAATTATTGGTACTTTTGTGTAAGTCGTGATATTGCTTGCCCACGATATCATAAATTATTTTCAATTAAAGTATATACCGTGAGTGATGTAGATAAAGTAATCGGTTATTTATTTATTTTGTTATGGATTCTGACAGAATAATTTTAGCTTATGTAATCGTCAAACTTATTTAAAATGTTAA
>NC_090726.1:154794720-154809720 GCF_036898095.1 Palaemon carinicauda | reverse complement strand
ATTTATTTGTCACTCTATTACACGAGTTTATCTTTCGCCTTTCAGTATTTTACCTTTTGTTCTATTGTGTCATGGCCGTTGTTCAAAACATCCCTGTCTGGTAATATGCTGGACTGGGATTTGAGTACCGATCAAATCTCGATAACGTCTTGCAGTGTCTACAACCTCGCCTTCCTTGTGCGCTAAGGATTTTTTTTTGGGGGGTAGGGGGAGCCTATAGGTCTACCTTTGAGTAATCTGCAGCCATTGCTGGCTCACCCTGGTTCTTGCTTGGATGGAGAGGATGTTTGGGCGTTGATCATATTCTTTTAGGAAAAGAACACTCCAAAATCAAACCATTGTCTTGGGTAGTGCCATAACCTCTGTATCATGGTCTTCTATTGTCTTGGGTTAGAGTTCTCTAGCTGAGGGTACACTCGAGCTCACTATTCTATCTTATTTCTCTTCCTCTTGTTTTGTTCAAGTTTTTATAGTTTATATAGGAGATATGTATTTTGATGCTGTTACTTTTCTTAAATATTTTACTTTCCCTTTTTCCTTTTCTCACTGGGCTATTTCCCTGTTGGAGCCCCTGGGCTTATAGCAGCCTGCTTTTTCAACTAGGTTTGTTGCTAAGCATGTAATAATAGTAATAATGATAATAATAGTATAATAATAATAATAATAATAATAATAATAATAATAATGATAATAATAATAATAATATGGATATGTGGTTAGTCTCTAGGGCATTGCCTTGCTAGGGCAGTGTCGCTTTCCGGGCACTTTACATGGTTATGGAAGCTTGGGTCGTTATGGTTGATTTGTGCAAGACTTTGGGTCGCTGCCAAAAAAGGTTAAAAATATTTAACATCCACAATGAACTTTTATCAATATCATTTCCATTACTTATAGGTTTATATAATTTTATTTGTAAGAGTATTATGTTTTTATGTATCGATTAACTCACTATATTTATTATGCATATATACTTACGTATTTCCAATATAGTGTAATGCGGTTGATGAAGACCGCCAATGAGGCTGTTATGTTTCTCGTATACTCTTCAGTGATTTTCCGGTTTATAGATATCATCTAGCAGATCTCTATGTATTATATTTCTCAATATGTTGATGTTGAAACACGCCTAAGAAATATATTTTATTTCCTCAGTTTTCATGATATTGTTGACGGCTAGAGAATTCTCTCTTAAAGATCACCTTATATCATTGTTTATTTTACAAATACACACACAAACACACACACACACACACACATATATATATATATATATATATATATATATATATAGCAAAAACCAGTAGGAAATGATATAGTCTTTTATTATTTCCTATTGGCTTTTGCTGTATATCAAGTCACGTGATCCTTTTGGCAGTAAAGCATATATATATATATATATATATATATATATATATATATATATATATATATATATATATATATATATATATATATATATATATATATGTATGTATATTTGTATACAGGTATGTATGTATGTGTATAGAAAAAGAGAGATGCTTTCGGATAAAGAAATACTGAGTTGAATCTCCCTTTTACGAGGGCACCACTTGGAGTGAGAGGAGACCAGGTATTCAATGACGCAAGGTTATAGGTGAGGTCGGAAGGGGTGCGACAGTGGTGACCTCTTGACACCTAAGCCATCATCTCGTCACTCTTATTGGACTATTACCACCATGAGTGTCAGTCGCTTTAGGACTTTTATTGCCTAATTTCAATGTAATATGTAGTCTGAAGGGTAAATGAGACTTTAGTGATTTATTGTATATCTACAATATATTTCAAAGTATTAAATGGAAATATTACTTAATGGTAAAGGACGCAGTTTTTCCCTCGTGGTGGCAACACTGGCTGACGGGTGTTAATGTCTTCCCGCCAAAACAGATGGAAGGTCTTGTAAGGATGTAATTCGAAATATTTCGTGACTTCCCGGTACTTCTTTATTCATCATTAATTTTCAGTGAGGCCCACATAACATGTGTATCCTGAGAAAGAATTGGAAAGGTGCCAGCAGGTTAATGATTAAGGAGGCTGATCAAATACTCAGTCGTAACCTTTTATTTCTTACCAAATGCCGATTGACAAAGGGTGTTTATTTTCGTCGATACAAAAGGGTCGAGTTGAAATTTATTCACGAGATTCAAAACAAAACCTTTTCGTAACTTTTTTTTTCTCAGAGTTGCGTTCAATTTATAATGCCCACAAAAGTAAAATAATTCCAGCTTTTAAAGAACGGTTGGAATGAAATACATTTCATTTTTTCAGTGATTTCTTGAGAGAAACGCTAAATCGTTATTAATTTCTTTTATCTGATAAATCGTGCTACTGTACTTCGAGGATTTCATTGGTATATTTAGTGTGCAGAAGTATAGATATAGAAAAGATAATGTTTGGTATGGAAATGTCAATGTGGATTACAGTTTATTCATAATCTTTGGTTATTCACAGTAACCTCATTTAATATAAACTGTATCCTCTTTGTATACATTTCCTGTAAAATTCATAATATATGTACTGGTGAATCATTTGTATGTTCAGTGTTAGTGTTTTGAGAACTATTCCATTTGTAATGGGTATGCAATATTAAACGGTAGACCTATCCCCTGACAATGTGACTCCAGAGATGGAAGTAATATCGGCCATAGCCGCATTAAATAATTAACTGTTGAATCTTGGATTAACTCCCGTTGCAGTAAACTTCCCTCTGTTGCATAATGATCAGCGCCACAGCCCCCTCACCACCAAGCTATGGTCATGAAGGTCCAGAAAAAAAGCCTACTGATGATTCATGAGGTAGGCCTATTGATCCCCGAATCCCTAAGTCTCTGATAGTTAGTTTGCTGACAATACTGAAAACTAACGTGCTTTGAGGTGGGCTCAAACTCTCTACCTAAAAAGGTTATCTTGCACACATTTTTTCGGTTTCTGAAATGTATAAACTCTTTACTAGTTTTTGCCGTTTCTCTAAACTATCACCTGCCATCACTGCATTATCTGCGCCAACCATTTAACACTCCATTCACCTGTCAATTTTTTATCGAATTAAATTCACCCCTACATGTATTATTATTTCACTGACTTTTCACATCACTCCATCCCTTAAAATATTGGAAAGCCAAGGAGACATAACGCACTTATATCTCAAAGTAATTTTTTTCTTAAAACCGTCATTCCCATTTACTTTCAAAATAAAAACGTATGGTCACACTTTCCGTTTATTATCTAGCTATTCACATAACTATATCATAACTAAGAAATAAATGGACATGAGTCATGGTATGACAATGAAACAATCTCCAAGAGATGTAGTATATTTGAGAACAAAGCTCTCAGAAGGATATTAGGAGTTGAATGGCAGGACAGGATTAGAAATGAAACTGTAACAGACATTACTTGAGTGCCATATGTGGATGAGATTATGATGAGGGGTAGATGGAGATGGTTTGGGCATGCTCTTTGCTCTCCCCAAGAGAGATTAGTTCACCAAACGTTCAGCTGGCCTCCACAAGTAACTAGAAGAGTAGGAAGACCCAGAGCTACATGGGTGAGGACTATGAAGCGCGAAGTAGGAAATGATGAATGGAGAAGTATTGGATTAAAAAATCAAGATTGAGACGACTGGCGAAATCTAACAGAGGCCCTTTGCGTCAATAAGCGTAGGATGAGATGATGATGATGATGATGAACAAACAAATGGTCATGACATTCTCTTAATGTTCCTTCCTTATCAATCCTTTAATCATTCTTAATTTCTCAATCGATATCATCATTATATGGTGTGCCCTTATAAATTTCACTGTCGCCCCTATTACTTTTTCTTTTATACAATGGAACAATGACTTCCCATTTTCCAGCCTCTTAATTTCACTCCTTATATCCTCAATAGTCACTTCCTTGAGGGTTATCAATCTTGTAATGAACTTTTCCACTATTGTGTTTTACTTGCATCTTTTTCCTCGTCCTGCGAATTCTTTAGTTTCATGTGGCATCTTTCCAAGTACACCTTTAATATTAATTTACTGATATATATATATATATATATATATATATATATATATATATATATATATATATATATATGTGTGTGTGTGTGTGTGTGTGTGTGTGTGTGTATACATGTATACATAAGGAGTGTTAATATTTCATTAAGCTTATTTCTACCTAAACAGTGTTAGATGAACGTTGCAAAGGAAAATACTCAATGTAGCAGCGTCGCCATATAGTCGCCTGCTGAAAACCGGTAACACTGTCATTTGCTGAAGAAATCCATTTTATATCTTTTGTTCTTTTTCTCTATTTTGCCTTTGTTATAGACTTTATTCTTCAGTGTTCTGACGCAGAATGAATTTAGTCTAGAATTACTCAAACATAGTCAAATATTATTTTTAATCATTGACTATTTCTAAAAGGACGCACTGAAAAAAATATCTTTCGAACGCAACAAAATGATTCGGTACTTCTTTTCGAAAATACATAAATAAAGTACGTAAATAAATATTTTTGACGGAAAAGATTGCCTTGTAGTTTAATATTCACTATTGATTTATAAATTTCTTGCAATAGCAAAACAACACCAGCGTTTCCAAGATTACTTGATTGTTTTAGTTCAAGGCTGCCTTTGGCATATGGTTACCTGGTGATTGATTACGAAAATAGGA
This sequence comes from Palaemon carinicauda, assembly GCF_036898095.1. Classification (NCBI taxonomy): domain Eukaryota; kingdom Metazoa; phylum Arthropoda; class Malacostraca; order Decapoda; family Palaemonidae; genus Palaemon; species Palaemon carinicauda. The sequence goes on along the minus strand of NC_090726.1, from coordinate 154,805,041 downwards.
TTCATTTAATTTTACCTTACGAGAAAGAAAGTTACTTTTCCTTCCTTTTCATCTCCACCTGAGTAAACTATGCTTTGTATTCCCCTTCGCTACGGACTCAAAACTAAGGACCGGTACAGATGTCCCCTTTCCAGATTGGTTGTTATCAAAACGTTACGGCCGTACATCAGAGCTTCAGATACATCAGTACTCGGCATTACTGTGAAGATACTACCCATTATGCTAGAGATATAATGTGGTCTGTGTATCATTGCCGGTATATAGTGTACTATGAACGCAAGGATATAACTTCTCTTATTTGGGAACACGAAAGTTATAGAATGGTATTGAAAGAAGGAAGATTGAGAGTGCTAGATTGTATAAAGAGGTTGCCTATAGGTTGGCAAGTTATCTAATACTCTTGGATTCTAGTGGAGGTTAAGGAGACGACGTGGTATATGCCATTCAAGATGTTTTAAGGATTATGATGTCTAGATACTAGGATATTATTAGAATTTGTAATAAATTTTTGACTACCCTAAAATCTATGAAACGTTCAACTACAAAACATTCAGGTTCTTAGAAAACCCAACATGAGTTGAGTTTACATTTTGATTTTTTTGTATAAACAAACTTGACAGAACAATGTCCTACCTATGTCATTAGAAACCGTAGATCCATTTCTCAAACACTGTCTATAGCCAAAACAAAAAACTAGACAGAAAAATAACATGTTGGTAAGTGGACGGGAAGATGGAACATGTTTGAGTGACATCCCTTTCCTATAAATAAAATTTAATTTCTTCTTCTCAAGGAAAGTCCCATTACTTATTTTAACTGAAGCCCACTTAAGTGTGATTATGAACCTTATTCATCAGGAAGGATATAAGAATTTGTCTTATGCTTTGAAGCATCGAGATGAAATTTATACCTAAGAGCAACGAGGCTATATATACATAACTTATAAGACTGGCAGACGGGGGAGAATGATGCTTCTACCGTAGTATCGAGTAACCTGATTGCCTCTAATCCCCATCATTTTACCCCCATAATTAGAGCGTGATTGTGATGCTGGTGGACCTCAAGGCATTCGAAGTACAACTGAGAGAAATTCCTCCCAAATCACTTAATAATAGGTCATTTGTAACAATGGCCTTCAGAAGGCGTGTGGGTGTGTCTAACCCTTCCTCTCGAGGGGTCAGTGCGAGGGCACCGAATCATGCTCTGTTGCAAAGGTGTCTTGGAATGAAAGAGAGGAGAAAGGTGAGGAAGCAGTTCTCTCGGGACCTTTGACGTTAAATTGATTAAGAGTTGTATCGTTTTTTTTTTTTTAAAGTTATTTCCTTCAGATCTTTTAATGGGGAAAGTTCGCTTCCTTTCACTCGGCCTCCTTTTCATTCTTCCACTCGGGTTAAAAGAATCGTTCAGCATTCATGGAGGCAGAGAAGGTGTCTGTATTTACAACCTCATAGGGTCAAAGGTCGTGACACCATGTACTTCTATAGATTACGTTTTTTGGCGGCCCAATAACTCAGTCTACCACTACCACCCAGATTTCTATTTCCCATCCGTAGCCTACCAACAGGTTAAATGAACCATATCTAATCTACTAAGGTGAATTCGGAATATAAAGTGTAACTCAGGACGATATATGTATTTTACTTTTTAATTGGGAGACCCCCTGTTGAAGGGATGTCAAGGTCGTGACACCTTGAACTCTCTCACTATTACCTCCAAGTATTTTGAGATGATGCTTAACATCTCACAACCAACATTGTTAGCGTCATTATTATATTTAAGCTCTAATATTTTTTTCATTTTATTGAGTTTGATTATTACTGTATTCAACAGTAATAATCAGACTCGATCGTTATTGCCGTGTACTTTATTATTCGTTTTTTGTTAGACAGATGGCCATTTATTTTTATTTTAGGCTGTTCAACATTTCAAAAAGAATTTCCTGAAGAACATTATACCTTTTGTTAATTCTAGTACATTGAGAAGTTACATCCACTGTCAACATCATTACAATATTATTATTATTATTATTATTATTATTATTATTATTATTATTTATTATTTATTATTATTATTATTATTATTATTATTATTATTATTATTTCAAAGGACATGCAAACCCTCTTTTAATCTCGCTTAATATACCAAAGACACGAACCTTCTCAGCGTAGCGTGAAAAGCAAACCTCCCATTACTGTGTTGTATACAACAAAGAAAAAGCATGGCGGGCGAGCAGATGTCAACTCATTTGGAAGAAAAGTAATTAACGGCGTCTGGCAACACCACCAACGACTGATAATGCAGCCGACAGACACCTTCTTCTCTGAAAGCCCCTTGGCCTCTGATCTCTGCGCCCCACCTATAATAATAACCGCTCTTTTCTGTGTACCTAATATCCTTGGGTCGTAAAAATATAAACCAGCCGGGTTGCTACTCCAGACTCTTTTGTATATGATCGGACTTATTTGCTGGAAGTTTATTTTTTTCTTATTCGGGAATTAATGGGTATAATATTCTGATTATGACAGGTAGTTGTAGTTTAAAGTGTTTTATGGCAGTGATCGGATTTTGAAATATTCAGGTAATGGATTTTTATTTACGGTAATCAACAGAATTTTTTTTATTTAATTATGGGATGGTACAACATGGTGTTGAGTGAATATTTTATTAGTGTTTTTTAACAATTTTCAATTTGATTAGAAAATATCTTTTTATTAATGACAAGTTCTGGTAGTGAGCAAACTAAGAAAGCTTTATCAAAAGATTAATTGCAATCTTTTCGCTTTTCATATTTATTTTGCTGTTGTAAAAGTTAATTATACCCTTATGTTTGATGCTAAACTAACATTTTTTCGTGGCTTTCAACATTTTTGACATTTGAATAATTAGCACAGATAATTACTCCTTGGAATCAACCAGTGGAAAATAATTTTAATTGACTAATTTAAACATACAATGTTGTCAGTATCAAGAATGATTATATATTTAGAGAAAGATTTTCAGTATATTTTGTAATTAAGAATTATTAGTTGATTTTTAATTAACGAATAGGAAGAGATGAAAGTTAGATTTGCCCCCCCCCCCAAAAAAAAAATGCAATCAGAAGGATAGAGGAAACAAAGAAAAATTCGTGTCTAGTGTTTTTGAACAGCAACCTAACAGTGTATAATGATTTATTTATCACATGTTATCGCCTGCTCGTAGTTTGTATTTACATTGTGCCCATCCACACAAATTACTATTATTGCTGAGATACCTCGGTCACGAACAGTGTTGAAAAACACGTTTATCGGCCCTGTATATTGGTGTTTCCTAACGAAAAGTGAATGGAGTGCCATTTGAAACATTCTAATGAAGACATATTGCTGCTTAAGATAGTGTTTAGTACTTCAATTATGTGCAATCGCCTTCTCGTGTGCGTGTATATATATATATATATATATATATATATATATATATATATATATATATATATATATATATATATATATATATATATATATCTTCATCATCATCATCATTTCCTCCTACGCCTATTGACGCAGAGGGCCTCGGTTAGATTTTGCCAGTCGTCTCTATCTTGAGCTTTTAATTCAATAATTCTCCATTCCTCATCATCTACTTCGCGCTTCATAGTCCTCAGCCATGTAGGCCTGGGTCTATACTCTTCTAGTGCCTTGTGGAGCCCAGCTGAATGTTTGGTGAACTACTAATCTCTCTTGGCAGTGCGAAGAGCATGCCCGATCCATCTCCATCTACCCCTCATCATGATCTCATCAACATATGGCACCCGAGTAATCTCTTATAGTTTTATTTCTAATCCTGTCCTGCCATTTAAATCCCAATATCCTTTTGAGGGCTTTGTTCTCAAATCTACTAAATCTATTGGAGATTGTTTCATTGTCACACCATGACTCATGTCCATACAGTAACACTGATTTCGCTAAACTGATATATAGTCTGATTTTTATATGTAATTTCAGGCGATTTGATTTCCAAATTTTACTTAACCTAGCTATTGTCTGATTTGCTTTTTTTTTCAATCTTTCACTAAACTCTAATTCTAAAGATCTTGTATTAGATGTCATAGTTCCTAAATACTTGAATGATTCTACCTCATTAATCCTTTCTCCTTCCAACGATACTTCATCTTTCATTGCATACTCCGTTCTAATCATCTCTTGTCTTTCTTCTTTTTATCTTCAGCTCAACCTCGTGAGATATTTCATGCATTCCGGTAAGCAAGTATTGCAGATCCTGTGGTGTTTTGCTAACAAGGAAAGAATCATCAGCATACTCTAGGTCTGTTAAACTCCTATCACCAATCCAGTCCAATCCTTCTCCACCATCTCTTACTGTTCTACACATTACAAAATCCATGAGGAGGATAAACAACTTACGTAACAACACATTCCCTTGGAGTACTCTGCTGTTCACTGGAAATTCATTTGATAAGACTCCATTAATATTAACTTTGCACTTGCTGTGCTCATGAACAGACTTAATCAAATTTACATATTTAAGAGGAATTCCATAATAATGCAGACTCTCCTCGAAATTGTCCGGTGCACACTATCTAAGGCTTTTTTATAGTCGACAAATGCTCCCAAAAGAGGATTTTTATATTTTATGTATTGATGTACATTTCTCAAAATGAAAATTTGATCAGTGCAACTTCTACCTTTTCTAAATCCTGCTCGTTCATCTCTTAGCTTTTCGTCAATCTTTTTCTCCATTCTCTTTAGAATAAGCACAATATATATTTTCATAACAACTGACGTAAGTGTTATGCCTTTGTAAGTACTGCAATTAGTCACGTCTTTTTTTTTTTTTTTTTTTTTTTTTTTTTTTGCTATTTTCACTAACAGTCTTATCTCCCATTCATTAGGTTTTGCCTCTTCATGCCACATTCTACAAAATAGTCTTTTAAGTAGTCTGGGAGTCGCGTCATTTTCGGCCAGTATCATCTGGGCAGTCATTCCATCGTATCTAGGGGCTTTCCATCTCTTTGGTTTTTTTAGGATAGCTTTGACTTCAAACACACTGAATTCATTCATGGGCACATCAAGGTCTTCATCAGCTTCAGGTATATTGATCAAATTATTCCCTTCATATCTCCTATTCATAACCTTGCTAAAGTGTTCCATCCAACGTTGTCTTTCTTCATCTTCTGTTGCTAATAGAGATCCATCTTTTTTTTTTTTATGGGTATATGCTTCTTCTTCTTTTCCCCCATAGGGATTTCATTAATAATTCTATGAGTAATTCTTACACCATAGCCAATTCTTGAATTCATAGCTTTGTCAGCCTCATCTGCTTTATTGCCTAAATATTCCCTCCAGTCGTTCCTGGCTTTTCTTTTGACCTCAGTGTCAATACTGGAATACTTAGCATGCTCTACCTTGTAATTTTTATTACTACTTCGAAAACTTTCAACAGTCAATTTCTGTCTTTGTCTCCTTTTTATAGTATCCCAAGTATCATTTGATATCCACGACTTTCTTGTAACTGAGTTTCCCAAGACTGAATTCACTACCACCTGACTGATATATGTTCTTAACTACCGCCCCATCGCCATCACAACAATTTCATCGAAGATATTTGAATCTCTTCTATTCCGTGGCTTTGCACCCTTCCTCCACTCTGCAGGCAATCAATTTGGTTTTAAGACTAACCACTCGACTGACACGTGGATCTATACATTAAAGGAGATATTGAATTTCTATATATCCTCGGCCTCCCCCGTCTACTTATGTTTTGCAGACGTGCGGAAGGCATTTGACAGAGTAAACTATCTGAAACTCTTTTTGAAACTACGCAAAAGGGGAACTCCTCTTATATCTCATTGGCATATTATACTGTTGGTTCTCAACACAACAGTTAAGTGTCAAATGGGGCAATGTCCTATCCCAGGCATTCGGTTCATCTAATGGTCTCAGGCAAGGAGGCATCCTTTCACCATATTTATTTAATGTTTACACAGAGGATTTGAATTTCAGACTGAATTCACTTCCCATTGGTTGTACGGTTAATGGCTTTACCATAAATAACCTTTGCTACGCTGACGATGACTTCTATTAGGGTGCCTTTTTCCCATTCGTATGGGGTAACATGATTGCCTTCTTTTTGAAAGACTTTGATTTGGCTTTTGGGGTGGACCGTAGTCACGATCGGCTGCCCTACCTGTCATCGCTAGACCCCTGTAGCGTATGTTTGTATTGTACCAGCCACCATTGCCCTTCCTCCGATATGATCCTCATCTCCCCCTCTGCCCAAGACCTACAACGTCTTATCGACACCTGCAGAGCATACACTAATGAACATGACATAATCTTTAACGAATCGAAAGACACATTGCATTTCTGTCCTTCCCAGAGCGCTCAGATTCGTAGAAGACCCACATATTTTCCTCCTAAACCATCAGCTAGCATTTGTTAAGGATTTTCCTTACCTAGGTCACATCTTTACGAAAGATTTTAAGGACACATCTAACATTGAAAACAGGCGACGTAAATTGTGTTGCCTAGAGTAATAGTAACGAGATTTACCTTCTGTCACCAAGATACCAAAAAACTCCTGTTTCAAACCTACTGCTATAATGTGTACGGCTGATTGCTATAGGCAAACTATACGCGTGAATCGATGAGACGTATTACAGTCATTCACAATGATATCCTGAGACGCCTCACTAATACCCCGAGGCACCATTCAGCTTCAGCGATGTTTGTTGAAAACAGACTGGATAACCTAAAAACTATCATTCGACGCTCTATGGTAAGTCTCGCCTCCCGCCTACGATCTAGTGAAAATCCCCTAATTCAAAATGTGCTGGCAAGTGCAGCTAGAATAAAATCCAAAATGTGGGAAACCTGGAGTAGGAAAGCGTCAGTGTAATGAATTGTATCTACTAATCTTTGTTGGTGTGGCAATGCTAAATCTTCTTCACCAAAATAACTTGGGTGTAATATCCAGTAATGTTATGATAACGCGTTCCATTAAATTATATCTTTGATGTTCCCGTATTTCCTTCACACCATCTGCTCTGTGACTAGGTTTTTTTTTTTTTTTTTTTTTTTTTTTTTTTTTTTTTTTTTTTTTTTTTTTTTTTTTTTTTTTTTCCCAGAGTACTATCATTACCCAAGCAATTTTTGTTCCAACATAATTATCATTGTCATCTCCATTCTTTTTTTCTCTTTTTATTTGCTGATTTGCATGTTATCATCATTATTAAGCCTTAATGTTATTGTGATTTTGTTACCCAGACCTAGGAACTCTGTGGTCAACCTGATAATTGATGTATGTACGGTATCACTGTTATTTTTGCATATCTTATCTTTTTTTACTGATGTCATAAGTGTAAGATCACTGTACCCCTATTGTAACTCTGTATATGGCTTTTGCTGAAATAAAGATTATTATTATTAATTTTATTATAATTATTATTATTATTATTATTATTATTATTATTATTATTATTATTATTGTTGTTATTATTATTATTATTATTATTATTATTATTATTATTATTATTATTATTATTATCACACCATTCTTTATTAATTATTTGTTCTTCGTCTCTTAAAGATTCTAAGACTGTAAATCGATTCCTAAAATTCAATTGCAAATGTTTCTCTGTGCTCTTCTAAAAGATTAGTTGTATCAAGCCTAGGTTTTCTATCCATCTTTCTGTTGGGTACTTTCAGTTCCAATTCCAGTGTGGCAATGAGGAGCTGGTGATCACTACCAATATCAGCACCTCTATAGCTTCTTACATTTCTCAGTCATCCTTCTCTCTTTATTAATTGCAATATGATCTATCTGATCTTTTTAAATACCACATGGTGAAGTCCATGTATACTTGTGGATGTTCTTGTGTTGAAAAAGAGTACCTCTAATGAAAAGATTGTTTGCTGAACTGAAACTTATGAAATGTGCTCCATTTTTGCAACTTCGCCAAGACCATCGCTACCCATCACATTCTCTATCCCCTGATTATTCCTTCCAACTTTAGCATTGAAGTCGCCTATCACAATTTTCATATCTCTCTCAGGGAGCTCATCTATTACACTCTGTAGTTCTTCATAGTATTCATCTTTCCTTTCCTCAGGCGAATCATTTGTTGGGGGCATAGCAAACTATAATACTCATATATATATATATATATATATATATATATATATATATATATATATATATATATATATATATATATATATATATATATAAGGGGAATCATTTGTTGGGGGCATAGCAAACTATAATACTCGTGTATATATATATATATATATATATATATATATATATATATATATATATATATATATATATATATATATATATTATGTATGCACTTATCCATACGTGTGTATATGTATTGGGAAAAATAAACTCTTTCTGTATTAAGAGAAAAATCTGATAAGTTTAGTTTACCAATACGAAAAAGGTACTCCCAGCTCCATGATGAAATTGAGGAAATGAACAGTAATTAAAAAAAAGAATATTGCAAGAGATAGGTGGAAAAGTTCCTACACACACACACACACGTACACACACACACACACATATATATATATATATATATATATATATATATATATATACATATAAAATGTGTATACAACGCTTACAAAATTATGCCAGATCACCTGAAAAGGGATGATTGCCGAGAAAAAACAAGCCGCCAATCACTGCCACAATCTAACATTTTACAGAAAGTATACTTGAAAACATATTTACTTCTATGAAAACCTCAGGGAGAAAAAAAAGAGGTGAAGTAGAAATTATGACTGTTGAGTTTGAATAGAAAAAAAACTTGAAACTGCCGAGATGAACTGTTTTGTAGTACATGTGGTTTGAGAATTGAATGGAGAGAAGTGTGGAGTTTGTAGAAGTGGTAAATAGTGTAATACAAGGGATATTTTAAAAGGGCTCGGTCATGTTTGAAGAATGGACGACAGTAGGTTAGGCAAAAGAGACAAAAGATATATAAAAGAGATATTCGCATAAAATGTACTATATATTACGTTCTAAACCCATTGGAAAAGAAAAATTTGCGTAGTATCGTGTAAGAGTACAGGCTAGATGAGGCTGGATGGTGCTGATTAGGTGTGGGGTTTTTTGCGCTGATGATGAATTTTTGTGTTGGTGATTAGTATTATGGAAATTAACGACAAAGGTAATTCGTTCATGACTCAGCTGTTAATTGGTGAAATGGGCCAACCAATATTAGAGAAAATGATTTAATGTGTAAAAAAGAAATATATATATATATATATATATATATATATATATATATATATATATATATATATATACAAATACTTGTACTTGCATTTATAGAAGTTTTATAATGGGATGGTCTATATTCACACTACTGGTGCGTTTTTCATAACCCGGTCGTTTAAATAAATTCAATTTCATTTGTATATGCCTTTCCATTACTAAATATTTCGCTTTCATTATGTTGGAGGGAATAATCACTTTTCTGATCACGTGATTCTATTTTTATTGAATATTATGATTTTTACTAAAGCACTAATACGTTCCGTCATATTAATGAAAATGTACCTATTTTATTTTATATTAGTATTAGTTATTTTGAAAAGGAATTAAGACGGACATACTACCAAATTCAATACTTTTATAATTGGATTTCGGGAATGTATTGGGTAGATAATCAGGCTCCACTCATACCATAGTTTGTTTCCCCCCATAATATAGCATGCTGTTTCCTTAACCTAATATTCTTATACAAAAACAATAATAGAATTCGTTTTCAACATTGGAGAATTGTAGACTATTTTCGAAAGTCTGAATTATTTTCGAAAAAAATACCATTTTGTCATTATTATTGATAAATATTTGTTTCATCCTATTATTATTATTATTATTATTATTATTATTATTATTATTATTATTTTTAATTCCACTGATGCAGTCATAATCTGTAATCATGTATGTATGTGTTATTATTATTATTATTATTATTATTATTATTATTATTATTATTATTATTATTCCACCAGTATTGCCTACCCTCCATTCTAATGTTAGTTTTACACATATGAACCCTATCTTGATAAAAAAAAAAAAAAAAAAAAGATACTATGAGCAGCAGTAGTGTCATTTGCTACCAGATTTTACTACCGAAATAAGTATGTTATGAGGTCTAAGTTGCTTTTGTTCTGTCAGGGACTGTGGCTGCATCAGATCTCCCAAAGCCGTCGTGTTGGCATACGAGCCATTCATGGTGTTGGATGTTTGTTTGATAATATAGTAGAGTGGAGAGAGTTCTGCTGCCACGGGTCTCCACATTCCACTGGAT
>NC_090726.1:154779720-154784720 GCF_036898095.1 Palaemon carinicauda | reverse complement strand
ACTCGTATGTGCATAAATTTATATTATTTATACAATTACCTTTCGTTCAGGAACGGACTGGTATTTGCACTACATATGCGAATGTCGTTCCCTATACAAAACAAGCCTAACCATTGCCATTATTATATGGCTGGTATCATAGTTTGGCCGTTGGGAAAGAAAATGGAACGGTTAACGTCCAGAACATAGTTAATTGCCAAATGCTGGGTTTTAGACATGTTGAACGAAGTAACCAAGATCTCTCTCTCTCTCTCTCTCTCTCTCTCTCTCTCTCTCTGAGGGCGTATACAAGAACGAGTTGCGAATGTGTTCATCAGAGAAGAACTGATCTTATTTGCGAGTTTAGAATCCAGTTATAGATTTTTAACTCCTCCGTGCTGTCTAATCCTAGTTTCTAATCTTCGTTGATATATCTTAAGATGCTAACTTCAGATGCAATTATGCCACAGCGTTTTGCAATCTTTATTGCCTGCGTAAGCATCGAGAGGGTGTAAATATCATTGCAACCGTTGCCAAATGCTGGCAGCTTGTCCTAGAGACAAAGTTCAAAGCTCTTGTTTGACCTCAGCTGATGTGTGTGTCTGCAGAAATACCATCTACTGTAATCCTTGCTGTGTAACAACAGCCTTGTGGATACGCTTCGATCCAAATCCAGCAATTTCTCCTTCTTCGTCATATCAAGTTTCCTTCATCAAACATCTAATGATGTGGTTGGCAAAGAAGAGCAATCGGCGTGTCATATTAACTATGTGGCTCTCTCCTAAAGCATTGTTATCGCAGCATTCTCTCTCTCTCTCTCTCTCTCTCTCTCTCTCTCTCTCTCTCTCTCTCTCTCTCTCTCTCTCTCTCTCTCTCTCTTTATGTGGATTTGCTGTCATTAAAACTGTGCTTTCGTGCTCCTTGCTTGAAGTTGGCCTCAATTATAAATCTAGATATTTTCTTGGAAGTAGTGTATTTGCGGTATGTTTTAGGTTAACATGACTGTAATCATTCTGACGATGATAAGGGCATTTCGCTTGTAATTTATAAAAAAAAATATATATATATCTAACCTGTATATTGGGTGGAAAAAAAAAACAGATATAATTTTTACATATTTATATTTTTTCGTGGCTGGAGATTTTCTAAATCACGAAAAAGTGAAGATAATTTTCAATGTACTAAATAATAGATAACAAATGAATTTTTTTTTTAAATTAAGTTCTGTCCAATCCAATGAAACCAGTTGAAAATTTGGCTTTACAAAAAAGAAAAAAAAATACATTTCAGGTTATATGCTCTTAGAAAGATTTTTTTTTTTTTTTGGTATTGACTGTGTTAAGCATGCAATATTAGGTTTTGTTTTCCAATCATTGGTAGGACCAAGGAGATCAAGTTGTAGAAAAACAGTAAGTATAAAGTTAAATTATCTAAATAATAGTGGAAAGAAAGGGGCACCAGTAAGAGGCCTAAATCAAAAACAAGAATAGGCAGGTGTTGTAGCATGTAGCTTATCACTGTATTCTTTAGATAAGAAGTACCTGAATACAAATGATATACGAGACTGTTTTTCATTTTATTTGGCAAAGATACAAATAGAAACGTAGTATTTATTCAGTGATAAAGTAAGTAGTGTGGAGAAAGAATGAGGTAAGCTCCTTTTGCATTTAAACTAATATTTTCTAGGATATTGTTGTTAGGAATCCTTCAATTCGATCTACTGCTAGAGATTGTTATAGAAACTTTCGAAATAGGCGTTGAACTAGGGCTGAGAATCCATTTATTTCCTACAATCTTATTATAGGAAAATTTTATTATGATTTTCACCAAAGAGATTACAGTAATAGAATTATAAGAATATATAAAATTAATTGCAATTATTTTATAAGGTAATTGTTTAAGATTTCTCAAATCCATACTAGAGTCTTTTATAGGTTTTTATTGAGTGATAATGTAAGATTGTTAAAATCCAAAGTAGAGTTTTTTATAACGGTCAGTTCAATTCGCAAGGAATAAAGTAGCTTTACTTGAACCTACTGATGTCAAGGGAAGGTATGTTAGAAGTTATCTACCGTTAGCAGTTACCAAGATTGAAGGTGGCAGGCTTTGAGGATTCCAGCATAACCTCAAAGAGAAAGCGCTCATACATGGGAACAGGGCCAGCTGGTGTGTCCTTCCTTACTTCGCTGACCTTTCTAGGATTCTTGAGATGTGTGACACTTATATTATGAATAAATATTACAACATTAAGATGTGTTGTATTTATATATAAATACACACTTTATAAATAGATGAATATATATATATATATATATATATATATATATATATATATGTGTGTATATATATATATATATATGTATATATATATTATATATATGTATGTATATATATATAATATATATATATATATATATATATATACATAACTATCTATCTATATATCTCTCTATCTATCTATCTATATTATACATATATATGTATATATATATATATATATATATATATATATATATATATATATATATATTTATATATTATATATACTGTATGTGTAGATATATATTCAACGGAATTTGAATATATGCTGATGTGTAGTTTAGTTACTGGGTCATGGATGAACAGAGTGCAGGAAACTTCCACTAAATTGACAATTTCGTGTATGCTCAACCAGCAAAGCTTTACCAGCACCGCTTCCACCATGCACATACATCTTGCAGGCAGTTTTATGAAGAACCTTATTTCCCATTTCCTCTTTTCTGCAATTTATTCGGGACTTTCTGGGTCTTCGGTTCTCCTCCCTTTCTCTTAACACTCCCGAAATTATGCGACTTCTTACCCAACCTATCGTCTTCCATTCTTTCCAGATAACCAAACTATTCTAAAGTAGTCTAATGATAACTTTTTGTAGATTTATCTCTTTGTCCTTAAGTTTATTTCTATGATGTGTAGGTCTACCTTGCACAAATGATGCAAAGTCCTTGCCTGGCGTTCTGCTGGACTAGAGACCGAGTCTCGCTTAAACTCGATAGTCTCTTGTAGTTTCTGCAATCTCACCATCCTTGTGAGCTAAGGATGGGGTTTTGGGGGAGCTTATATGTCTACCTGCTGAGTCATCAGAAGCCATTGCATGTCCCTCCCTGGTCCTAGCTTGGGTGGAGAGGGGCTTCGGCGCTGATCATATGGATGTATAGTCAGTCTCAATGGCATTATCACTGTCCCTTTCCTCAACCATTCATGAGCGAAAAAAAAAAAGAATAGCTTCTGTTGTCTTTTCTTTCATCTGCATGCCATCTTCCCTCTAATTTCCCATTGGAGGACATAATAAAACACCTGGGAAACAAGACTCGCTAATATCTCAGAGCCACTTTATACAAAACTATTACTTTCCTGTCCATTTTATCATTATGTTCTCCTTCCATCATAAAGTTTAGTACCTCTATAGTTCATCCTCTGTATTATACATTCTCAATTCTATCCACATTCCGCTGTATCTCTATCAGTTCCAGGGGTTTGTACATCATATATAGCGTTTTTCCTTCATTTTCAATGTTCTCAAGTAACTTTCCTGATTCATACAACCCCCTGTGCTTGTCTAAATTCAAACTGTTCTTTCCCCGACAGCCATTGTATGATATAGGTTACTCTCTCAATCAAATCTTACCGTACCAATTCACTGTGCACAAAGTTAACTTTTGCCTGAATAATTCATCAGTTCTGCTCTTTGATCTTGACTTTTGTACATTCAAAAAAAAACTCTTTCTCTTTCATATTCTTTCACAACTCTCTCCTTATCCAGACATTGCTCAAACAACCTGGCGAATCACCAAAAAATTCCAATATCCTCCCATACCAAAACATTTAACCTGTAATCCCAGCAACTCCTGGTGCTATCCTATTCTGAAACTTCATAGTAATCTATTTTGTTTCCCTTTCAGTGTCTTCCACAAGCAATCACAAAAACTTTAAAAACTCCTACGCAATGCAGCTCCGAGTCTCTGGTCTCTTCCACAACCAGTAAATCTTCAAAATAGTAGTTCTATTCCCTTCAGACAGCATATCTGCAACTGCATCTTTTATTCTGAGATTAATTCGTTCATTAACCTGTCTCCTTGTAAGTAAATCCACGTAGAACAAGAAATTCTTCCAAAGTTCCCATTTTTATTACTAGCCTTCTTTTTCTTTCTAACTATCTACGTGCTCTCTCTAGGCTTTTCAATTTATATTTTCTTGACTAGCTCCTCTTTTCATCTTCCCCCCACGTATTACTTTTATACCTTATATTTTTTACCATCTTATGCTTACAAGCACTCCTCGCTGCTAATGTAACCTCATCGTTAGTTTTAATAAACTACTCAAATTATAATTTGAGTAGTTAATTATCCTTCCGACCAAATGTTTTCAACCCTAACCCACATTTCATTCATTTTCTTTACAAACACGCGCGCATTCTTGACACAACTGCCGGGGGAGCGATCGCAATCTGCTGATTAGAAGTGCATGAATATTTTGCACACAGAACGATAATGCAATTAGATAGTTAACATTCAGTCTAGCGAGAGGTGCACGACATACCTTTAAAGAAACTATAGCAATCTAAATGTGGACTCCTTTGATTAACCTTTTATCAACTTTCAGTATTTCTCTCTCTCTCTCTCTCTCTCTCTCTCTCTCTCTCTCTCTCTCTCTCTCTCTCTCTCTCTCTCTCTCTCTCTCTCTCTCTCTCTCTTGTTTTGCTTGTTTGTCCAGCTAAATTTCTGTCAGAGTTGAGTTAAAGTCAGTAGTCTGTGTAATCTCTCCGTTTTGGTGTTGATAAAATTCTACGTGTGCTTGCTGCAGTATAATGGAATAAAGATTTCTTCTTGGTGGATTGAAGATCTTTACTTTTACTTGCAGGTTAATCCATTTTTACTCGAATTCAATAGTATCATTTTTTTGTTTTTTACTATTTGAGGCAATGTAACGATGTTAGGGAATACGCTGATTAATGGAGTTCACAATGGATCAAAATACATTATTAA
>NC_090726.1:154759720-154764720 GCF_036898095.1 Palaemon carinicauda | reverse complement strand
TGTTGCTTATCCACTGCAAGACAAATGCTTCAGACATTTGGCTTTTGTAGAAGCCTTGGACTATGCGATCCCCTTCTTACATTCTCCAATGCTGTACATGACTGTGGTCAGGAAGTTCGTACTATTGGCCTTGATTTTGGTGCGGCCTTTACCCGTGTTATTTGTTAGGCCCTTGTTTTCAAACTCAAACTTTTAGGGGTGGGTGAGTCGTTTCTTAGTATCATTATGGAATTTTGAAGTAATAGATCGCAAAAAGTTGTCGTTGATGGACACCATAGTGCGTATAGGAATGTGATATCTGGTGTTCCTCGGGGTAGTATTTTTGGCCCATTACTTTTCATACTATATACCCATGACATTTGGTTTGGCCTAGAAAAGAAGATAGTTCCATATGCAGATGACACTTCTGTCTTTACATAAATTTCAACTCCTGTATGTAGATCTAGCTGAAATCAGTGCATTGGGCAAATTATGGGGTATGAAGTTGAATCCTAACAAAACTAAAAGTATGATTGTAAGTATGTTGAGGACGGTCACTCCTCAATATCCGGATCTCAGCATTGATAATGTTTCTTTAACTGTATGACCCTTTTAGAATTTTAGGTGATATTCGTGACAACAAATTTACTTTTCATAATTACGTAAGGTCTGTCTCTTCTTCAGTTACACAAAAAATTGGCTTATTGAGAAAGTCTTTTAAGATTTTCGGTGATCAATCTATTCTGAAGAAATTATTCAAGTCTTGTATTCTACCCTCTTTCGGGTATTGTTCTCTGGTCTAGTCTTCAGCTGCTGATCTCATCTTGATTTATTTGACAGGAGCTTATTGTCTATTAAATTTCTTATTCCAGATCTAGATATTAATCTCTGGCACCGTCGTTCAATTAGTTCATTATGCATGTTGCATATTATTTTTCAGAATTCTGACCACCCTTTGCATTCAGATCTTCCCGGACAGTATCATCCTGGTTGTAATACTAGGTATGCAGTTAATTCTAATAGTCAGGCCTTCTCCATCATCAGGCTCAATATTACAAAGTATTCTAGGTAGTTGAATCGGCGGAACTTCAAAATTAAAACTTGCAGCAAATGATTTTACACTGAACAGGCTGACATAAGTCTCTTTTTTTTATATTTTATATATGAAAGATCTGTTTTAATGTTGTTATTGTTGCTGACCGTGAGCTTATACCAACCTTCTTTGGCAACTAGGATTGTAACTTAGCTAATAATAATAATAATAATAATAATAATAATAATAATAATAATAATAATAATAATAATAATAATGTCCTGCCACTCGCGTCTGTTTATGGTCTTCCTATACCAGTCCATTCCCCGAAATTTTCTTAACTAGTCAATCCATTGTCTTCTCTTCCTTCCTCGGCTACGTTTCCAATATCTACGGACGCAATCTGTTATTCTTTTTGTCCATTTATTATTTGTCATTCTCATTATGTGTCCTGTCCATGTCCATTTGTTTTTGTTAAATGTTGTTACAATATCTTTTACTTTAGTTTACTTGGCTATCCAAGTTTCTGATGCATAAGTTAATAGTGATGGGAACATCTGATTATATACTTTTCTCATACTTTTCTTTTTAGAAAAAGTGGAAATTTACTTTTCACAAATATGAAAATACTCACAAATATGAAAATACTTTTGTTTTTAGAGAAAGTTGCATTTTATTTTTCAAAATCTCATGCTTATATATATATATATATATATATATATATATATATATATATATATACATATTTATATATATATATATATATATATATATATATATATACAGTATATATATATGTATATATATATATATGTATATATATATATATATATATATATATATGTATATGTATATATATATATGTATATGTATATGTATATATATGTATATGTATATATATATATGTATATATATATGTATATATATATATATATTTATATATATATATATATATATATATATATATATATATATATATATATATATACTACTATTATTGTCGAACACATTCAATTGATGTTCCTGTAGCATTTGTTACTCCATTTGAAAATTGATTTGTGATTACTTGTCTTACCTTCATTGTGACTAATACTTTGAATGATCGAGGGTTCTTGGACAATAAAAGAACGTTTTTTTTTTTCTATACTCTTTTCGATTTGTTATTGAATTGAATAAAGAAGGTACATCAAAGCCACAAGGTGATGACCTTGTGGCTTTGATGTACCTTCTTTATTCACATTTGAGTAATGAAGAAATATGAAATAATCCCTTTTAGAAAAAAATATATTAAGCTTTTAAAACTTGACTTTTAGTTCCACACGTGTAGTTTATATATGCTTATACGGTTGTTAACACACACACACACGCGCGCGCACACACACACACACACACATATATATATATATATATTATATATATATATATATATATATATATATGTATACATATATATATAAATATATATATATATATATATACATATATATATATATATATAAATATATATATACATATATATACATATATATATGTATAAATATATACATATATATATATATATATATATATATATATATATATATAAGCTATTTTGTGTGCCAATTTGGTACGTATATTTACAATCAATTATTTATGTATCTGCTTCTATACCGGCTATTATACTTTCTCTTAAAACTAGAGAGGCTTAGAGAAGGTGACACTTACAGTAGAGCCTCTCGACTGAAACCCTAGAGCTGATGGAAACATTTTACTTCTTTGTACCTCTTTGTTATAAACTGAGCTTGATATACAGACTAAGTGGTGTTTCAAGATTTTCCATAGTGAATAATTCATATAGAAGAAAATTGACCTCTTATCCTACTTCTTTCAATGCTTCTTTAGTACGTGGCACCAAGTTATCTTGTTTCTTATACAGAAGCAAATTTCCCATAATCCTCTTATTTCATTGGGAAAATTTAATTGAATGTCCAATCTTACCGAAGAGTATAACTTAAAAAAAAAAAAAAAAACTATTGTCTGGATGCTTTCAAGATGGTTAATGTTGGATTTTATTGTTTGTGTGCCGAAGCAAGAATTACTTCCTCAAGGGCAATATTCCTAAAATTAACAAACTGCAGTATCTCGTTAGTTCAACATTGCTTTTACCTTTTTTATTGCTCATATTTATTTGTAAGTTGAGACAATGATTGCTAATGGAATATTAATTTTCAAAACTTAATAGATTAAGCCATCCAAAATTTCTCTAGGAGATGGAGGAAGCATGTATCTAAAAGATACGAGTATAGAATTTACAAATATAATAATTAAGGTGAAATTTTTATGGAACGTTTCCCTGTGTATAATTAACGTCAGGTAAACATGCTATCAGATGCGGAGGTAAGATAGGACCACCTTGTTCACTTCATGTGCTTCTAATTGTTTGATGATTGGGTTCATGTTTAGATAGCAGGCTGCTGCCCCTCCCTCTGGCCATCCCCTTCTTCCAGTCACAAGGCAAGTAAGTGAAATCGTGGTGTGAATCGTTTAATCAGCTGAGATTATCATTCATGAGCGATCTTGGCTATTTCGTGATCCATGACCACCATCAATAATTCCAGAAGATCATAGGGTGGAGGTGGGTGTTGGGCTAAAGTATCGACTGGCGCTTATTTGGAAGCCGCTTTTTATCACGGCGAGCTATTGGCGATGGCTTCGCTCCAGATGTAAATCGTGATTTTCTTCTCTTGTTTTTTTTTATAGATGTTGGTACAATACTCTGCTGAGGATGATTAAAGACCTTAAATGTTCTTCCTATGCTCCATGAATGTTCAAGTCTAACTATACACCGAAATGTTTAGACCTGGGATGCACAACAGCTACGCACTTTAAAATCCAGACGCTTTTGCAACGTGGCATGACATTAGCATTCCAGCCCAGGAGTGGCATTGTGCCTGCAAGATATGCTGATAACGTCCATTAAACCATGGGTGCATTTGTAATATGTATTCCCGGCGCCTCTTCACGCCAAATTTATTGACGCCGTTTTATTTATTATTGACCGTTGCCTTTATCTTAGTCTTTTCGTCCCCCACGCAATAGTTTTGTATTCGGTTCTTCGTCCTGAGTTGTTCAGCCGTTGTTTGACAGGTCGTTAGAATTGCTTTCAGAAACGAATCAAATATAGAGGAAATGTTGATTTAACAATTCTCCTTAAAGCCGATTGTTTCACCATGCCATTAATTTGATCATAAGATGATGTGGGGAACAATTGAGAAATGCTAGGTTCGTTTATTAATATTGCCTTTGTGAGGATTCTTGATGTGACTTACGTCATCGAGTTAATGTTGCATTATTATTATTATTATTATTATTATTATTATTATTATTATTATTATTATTTCATCGAGATAACGCTGCAATACAATAATAATAATAATAATGATAATAATAATAATAATAATAATAATAATAATATTTACTATTATTATTATTATTATTATTATTATTATTATTATTATTATTATTATTACTACTAGCTAAGCTACAACCTTAGTTGGAAAAGCAGGATGCTCTAAACCCAAGGGCTCCAACAGGGGAAATAGCCCAGTGAGGAAAGGAAATATGGAAATAGATAAACTGCAAGAGAAATAATGAACAATTAAAATAACATATTTTAATACCAGTGAGAACATTAAAAAAGATATCTCGTAAATAAACTATAAAAAGAGACATTGCTAATTTTGATTATTAAAAATTCACTGCAATAAATACTGTAGTAGAGATAAAATATTAATTCTATCTGTATTAATATTGTCATTAGTATTGTGGATTTTTGTATGCCGCTATTTATTTACGGTACTGTGAATTCTTTTGACATTCTTATTAAAAAAAAAGACATTAAGGGAAGTAATCCTCGAAGCTACTGTCATCGTCAATAAATGTTTATCAAAGGAGAGATTTACCTTATCTGGCTTTTTCTTATTTTGCTTTTGTGTGTCTGACTCAGAGA
>NC_090726.1:154744720-154749720 GCF_036898095.1 Palaemon carinicauda | reverse complement strand
ACTTATAATCATACTTTGAGTTATGTTAGGATTCAACTTCATACGCCATAATTTGTACCATGCACTAATTTTAGCTAGATCTCTATTAAGGGATTCAGCAACCCCAGATCTATACTCAGGGGATGGAATTGATGCTTGTTTTCTAGGCCAAACCACATGTCATGTGTATACTATATAGTATGAAAAGTAATGGGCCAAGAACACTACCCTGTGGAACATCAGATATCATATTCCTATACTCACTATGGTGCCCATCAACAACAACTCTTTGAGATCTATTACTTAAAAAATCAATAATAATGCTAAGAAACAACCCACCCACTCCCAACTGTTTGAGTTTGAAAACAAGGGCCTCATGATTAACACGGTCAAAGGCAGCACTAAAATCAAGGCCAATCATACGAACTTCCTGACCACAATCAAGGGATTTCTGTACAGCATTGGAGATTGTAAGAAGGGCATCACATGCTCCAAGGCCTTTACAAAAATCAAATTGCAAACTAGGGAATAGATGATTACCTTCACCAAACCTATTAAGACGTTTTGCCAGAAGACGTTCAAAAAATTTAGATAATATGGGAGTTATGGAAATTGGGCGGTAGTCAGTAGGACTTGACCCACCACAAACACATTTACATAGAGGAGTAACATTACCAATTCTCCAACAAGTGCTAAAAGCTCCTCTTCTTGCTAAATTGCGCAAAATAATATAGCTTTGGAGCTAAAAAAATCTCCAGTCTTCATAAAAAACAAAGGAAAAATACCATTTGGGTCTACACCTCCATAAACATCAAGTTCCATCAACAGAGCTTTAATTTCACGAGATCGAACAGCTAAACTACTTAGTTTAGCCTCAGGAAAACAGGAATGAGGAAGTTCACGTTTTTCATTATTGTGTTTACTATAAAAAATAAAAGCCAAAAGGGTTGCCTTTTCCTTTGGACAATGAGTGACTGATCCATCTGGTTTAAGTAAAGGAGGAAGTATTGCATCTACACCATAGAGTGCAGATTTAAGGGTAGACCACCGTTTATGTTCCTGAGTTGTACCAGAAAGAGTTTCTTTTATGGTTAAATTGTATTCCTTTTCAGTTGAGGCATAAACCTTCTGAGAAAAAGCTCTTAAGCTGAGTATAGTTATTCCAGGATCAACACTACTATATAATTGTGACTAATTCAAGCACCAAAGATCATGCAAAATCCCATTCCAGCCTGCTTGAGATTTCATATGAATTTTACAAGAGCATGATACATCAGGGACAGGCTGCTCAGTCTTCACTACTAATGAAAATCAAGGCATATACTGTATATATATATATATATATATATATATATATATATAAATATATATATATATATATATATATATATATATATATATATATATATATATATATATGAGAGAGAGAGAGAGAGAGAGAGAGAGAGAGAGAGAGAGAGAGAGAGAGAGAGAGAGAGAGAGAGAGAGAGAGAGAGAGATAATCGTGCTTATACCATTGTGGTACGTGAAAATCAAGTACAACATTGCAATTTGGTTTAAATACATCTGTTAATGGTCGTAAGAATATTTTTCTTTATTAGGGTTATTCAATGCTATTCTTTCGTATTTTCTAAACTATTTAGTCTTATAGCAGAATTATGAAACTGTTGATAAACATTATATGATTCCTTGCCGTTATTATTATTATTATTATATTATTATTATTATTATTAATATTAAAAGCTAAGCTACAACCCGAATTGGAAAAGCAAGATGCTATAAGCCCAAGGGCTCCAACAGGGAAAAAATAGCCCAGTGAGGAAAGGAAATAAGGAAATAGATAAGCTACAAAAGACGTAATCAATAATCAAAATTAAATATTTGAAGAACAGTAACAACATTAAATTAGATCTAAACTATAAAAACTTCAAAACAAATAAGAGGAAGAGAAATAAGATAGAACAGCCTGCCTAAGTGTACCCAAGTTTGATATCAGTTACAGGAAGATGATATAGATTTCATTTAAGTTTCTTGTGGTCTGTTCATTTCAGTTTCGAAGACATTAATCTCTCATTATGGCAGGAAGTGCCATTACGGACGGTTATAGCGTTTTGTGACCTTTAGATGACGCTTGTCTTTTTCAATTTTTTTTTCCAGCTGTACGTGAGGGCATTAAGTTAAGGTTTTTTTTTCGATCTTCCTAACTGTATTTCGTTTAATACAAGGTACTTTGTTTTCTATATTTATAGATATTGCGAAATTTTGACTGTTGGAATTTTCTGTCCATCGATATTGTGATAATTATGCTGGCTATTTCACATTTTAGTTCCATTATTAAAATTGTGAAGTTTTCAATTTTCCCATATAACAAATTATATATATATATATATATATATATATATATATATATATATATATATATATATATATATATATATATATATATATATTTGCAATGAGGTTTCGAAACTCCAAGTGTATTATATAGTTTAACTATATTTAGTATGAAATATACAGAATTTAACTTGGCATGGCGTTGGAAAATGAATCATGCTTTACATATGACTTCCAGGGCACCACCTACCCGTTGAGAGACTACCGCTAGAAGGTTATTAAGTCTTCTGACTGCCCAGGCAATATATATTTGAAAGATCAATTTTAATTTTGTTTCTTTTCTTAAAATATTTCATTTTATTCATTCATTACTACTTTTGTAGTTTATTCACTTCCTTGTTTCCTTTCCTCTTTGGGGTATTTTTCTCTGTTGGAGCCCTAGAGATTATAGCATCCTGCTTTTCCAACTAGGGTTGTAGCTTAGCTAATGAAATATAATAATAATAATAATGTTAATTATAATAATAATAATAATTATAATAATAATAGAATAAAGGAAACTCTGCCAAATAGCATGCGAAACATGTTTGCTTAAAAAAAGTATCATTTTCCTTATCAACCGAAGCAAAAGCGGACCGACTCCTTATCTCGAAGTCTCTGTGACATTTCGAGTAGGGCGAACAAGTTCTTAATGTGCTAACCACCATAGAGAAACTCTTCCTCCCCCTATCTCTGAACAGCTTCCACCGCTAATGAGGTCAAATCATTCGTAGGTAAAATTGGTCGGGGATCGGTTGTGATTATAAAGATGTCGACCGGCTCATGGACGTGACCGTGATTTTATCAAAAGTGGCTGATCCTCATTAATTTCTCTCTCTCTCTCTCTCTCTCTCTCTCTCTCTCTCTCTCTCTCTCCTCTCTCTCTCCTCTCTCTCTCTCTCTCTCTCTCGCAAACTGGAAATGATTTCCCTCCTATTTTGTAGATTTTTCACTACATTATATAATAAAGGATAATACATAGATACGATTTTTTTACTCTCTCTCTCTCTCTCTCTCTCTCTCTCTCTCTCTCTCTCTCTCTCTCTCTCTCTCTCTCTCTCTCTCTCTCTCTCTCTCTCAAACTGGAAATCATCTACATAGAATGTTACTTTTCCTCCCATTTTGTAGATGTTTTTACTATTTGATATAATAGTATAGATGTCTTCAACGTGATATAATGAAGAATTTCACAAATACGATTTTTTTTACTCTCTCTCTCTCTCTCTCTCTCCTCTCTCTCTCTCTCTCTCTCTCTCTCTCTCTCTCTCTCTCTCTCTCTCTCTCTCTCTCTCGCAAACTGGAAGCCATCTGTATACTATAGAATGTTACTCGGCCCCCCATTTTGTAGTAGTTTTTACTAATTGATATAATAATAAAGAATTCTACATATTTACGATTTTTGTACACACTCTCTCTCTCTCTCTCTCTCTCTCTCTCTCTCTCTCTCTCTCTCTCTCTCTCTCTCTCTCTCTCTCACTCACACACACATAAAATAGAAATCATCTACATAAAATGTTACTTTTTGTCTCAGTTTGTAGCGGTTTCTACAACTTGATTTAATAAAGAATTCTACATATATGCGATTGTTTTTATCTCTCTCTCTCTCCTCTCTCTCTCTCTCTCTCTCTCTCTCTCTCTCTCTCTCTCTCTCCTCTCTCTCTCACACACACCACACACACACATAAACCGGAAATCGTCTAATGTACATACAGTGTGACTGTTCCTCCCATTTTGTAGATGTTTCTACAACTTAATAAAGAATTCTATATAAATTAGAAAATTTTGTACTTAAGCAGAATTTAAATTTTTTTAGTGCATTTAGACAGATTATGGATCGATGCTAGTGCACCCTGCTAAAAAAGAACGAACGAATAATTGCAAATGAAAATGAATTGAGTCATAAAGGGAAAAGGAAGATATGCAAATTTTTCTTTGCAAATATTGCATTCGAGGTTTTATATGGCTGAATCGTCATGGTAATCAGATGCAATATATTCACAGGATTTTTTTCATTTATTGGCACGGACACCCATTTTCTTTTTTTCTTTTCTTTTCGAAGCTGACGTCTCCTTGATTTACGTGTTTGCCACCAGGGTGCGAAGGAGGTGATATAAATCAAGATTGGAAGGATATCAAAGCCAGATAGAGATAAATGGTTGCAGGAGCTTTTGGGATTCTGATTGTATTGCGGAAGATGAATAGTTTTGATTACATTTAGAGAGAGAGAGAGAGAGAGAGAGAGAGAGAGAGAGAGAGAGAGAGAGAGAGAGAGGAGAGAGAGTGTTGCCGTATGTTCGGTGCCTTTCATAGTATAAAAATTTCTTAGTGTAACCGGGTAATGTTATGAAACTACATTTATTTTTACTTTGCTGAAGTATTATCCTATACAAATATGCAATTCAAGGATATATATATATATATATATATATATATATATATATATATATATATATATATATATATATATATGTATATATATATATGACGTGAGAGTCAAATTACTATTGTGAAATTTTAATTTCCCTCACATGGTCTCCTATAGTTTACATTTTGTAGTTGCGTGATTGTAAAGTTTATCTTTTATAGGTTTTTCACTATATTTTGTTGCATCATATTTTTTTTTTCGATACTTTAGACCATCAAATACT
>NC_090726.1:154720295-154727795 GCF_036898095.1 Palaemon carinicauda | reverse complement strand
CTTCCCCCTCGCAAGAATTCAAGTCCTCCTCCCACCCTGCTATTCCCCTTAGTCTTCTCCTGGTAGGTGTGGTGAGACAGAGGCCCCCGGGGGCCTGCTGGCTGCCATCGTTTTTGGGGTCGGGAAGAGGCAAGGCCAGACTGGCACCGATTTCACAAGTGCCAATTACCGAGTGCCTGGAGGTGGTATCAACGATGATGGTGTGTTGGACTGCAGCGGCGCATACCTATAACACTTAATGACGTACAAGGATTGTTGGAGGGGGATATGTGGAGTGAGGGAGAGAGGGGGAGGGGAGTCAAAGAGGGGGATGGACGAGAAACTCTGCACTTCTGCAACAACGAGAGAAATTAGTGAATGATGAAAGTGCGCTGAGCCTATCTTGATAAATTTACTGTACTGTTATCAAAGTTATTATGTTTGGTCTGGAATCTAAGATTAGGTTTACTCGAAGTCAACTGCTCATAATTTCGCTTTGTTTACTGCTTTTATAGTTCGGCTGTATATTTACTAGTTAGTTCCTTGACCTACATCATAATGTATTTATTCACATTTCCTGTATTTATTATAGAATATGTTTAGGAATTCCTTCAAACGAGACTTATTTCAAATGAGATCTCTCTCTCTCTCTCTCTCTCTCTCTCTCTCTCTCTCTCTCTCTCTCTCTCTCTCCCCACTACACACACGCACATTTTATGAGGCAAATTTGTCGTGATCTTACCTGTTTGAATGACCAGGAAAGGATATATAGCCCATTCAGACCCCTTTATCACGGTAGAACCCATCGTTGAAAATGACACTGATTGAGTTAATAGTTGAAGAAACAAATTATTGCCCAAAACAGATAACTAAGAAATATATATATATATATATATATATATATATATATATATATATATATATATATATATATATACATATATATATATGTTTATATATGTATATATATATATATATATATATACATATGTATATGTATATAAATGTGTTTATATATTTGTATATATATGTGTGTGTATATATAAAATATATATACTGTATATATCCTTATATATACATACACTAGTGTTAGCCACCCACTAAAAATGACACCCAAATATTTAGATACATATGCACACACTCACACACACAGATTGAAACCCTTCCTACCCCCTCTCACCAGGGTATGACTACTACCCCGGGGTACGTAGAGAGACCGAGTAGTTATACGTCTGTCAATGACGTTGACTGGAAATTTTCATATGTATGTATGTAAATAATAATAATAATAATAATATTATTATTATTATTATTATTATTATTATTATTATTATTATTATTATTATGAAGCTAAAACCCTAGCTGGAAAAGCAGAATGCTATATGCCCAGGGGCTCCAACTGGGAAAATAGCCAAGGGAGGAAAGGAAAAAGGAAAAATTAAATATTTTAAGAACATTAACATTAAAATAAATATCTCCTATATAAACTATAAAAACTTTAACAAAACAAGAGGCCGAGAAATAAGATGGAATAGTGTGTCTGAGTGTACCCTCAATCAAGCGAACACTAACCCAAGACTGTGGAAGACCATGGCACAAAGGCCCTGGTCCAGACTAGAGAACAATAGTTTGATTTTATGGTGTCCTTCTCTTAGAAGAGCAGCTTACCACAGCCAAAGAGTCTCTTATACCCTTACCAAGAGGAAAGTGGCTCCTTGGGAGTCCTTGGGAGAAGAATTGTTTGACAATCTCAGTGTTACCAGGTGTATGAGGACAGCGGAGAATATGTAAAGAGTAGGTCACACTATTCGGTGTGGGTGCAGGCAAAGGAAAAATGAACCTTAACCAGAGAGAAGGATCCAATATAATACCGTCTGGCCAGTCAAAGGACCCCATAACTCTCTAGCAGTAGTATCTCAACCGTTTCAGCCGTTTCCACTCCACTTCAGAACAAAGGCCTCAGATATGTCCTTCCACTTGCGTCTGTTTATGTATCCAGGCGCTTGCTCTTTATCATATAGTGAAGTTATGTATTGGGTATATGCACAAATACACATGATAACAACAGCAACTAAATGCAACCGTTTCTAGTCCACTGCAGGACAAAGGTCTCAGACATGTCCTTATTCATGTCGGGTGCTCGGCCAATGCGGACTGGTGATAGGAGACTTCAGTCGATTATTCACAGCAAACCAACCTAGTATGGGTGTCCCTGACTAATAGAGCTTTATCATGGTGACACCGCCCCCCCCCCTCTCTCTCTCTCTCTCTCTCTCTCTCTCTCTCTCTCTCTCTCTCAACAACTGATCAGAAAATGCAATGCCTGTCATGTTCCAACACACCCTACATGTGCTGAAATACAGCGAAAAATAAAAAATAGAGACACAAAGGTATTCTGATCAACATGCTTAGTCTGGATAGAGAGTATAATCAAGTCGAAACTGAATCTGCAAATAGTTGAAGATAAAGAAGAAGAAGAAAAGAAGAAGAAGAAGAAGAAGAAGAAGAAGAGAAAAATTAACAGGATATGTGTAAGTAGACAGAGGAAATCATTGATATAACTTATGATACCATCCAACAACATACTTACGAAGAAATAAATTATCAGATGGAAACAAATAATAAACCCAAGAGACTCTACCCGGACCTACATACTTTTAGGGAAGAGCAAGAACAAGAAAAAAAAAAAAAGAAAGATATAGTCTGCAATTTGCTGAAAAGAGGGAATTGCAGATTTGGCGAAAGATGCTACTAAATTATGAAATTTATGGTAAATGTGCGTATTTAGACGGATATGGAGACGAATGCAGAGATCTCCTTCCAAAAATATGCAAAAACCTAAAGGAAGGAATAGGATGCAAATTCAACAAAAAATGTCAATATATGCATCCTGCAACTATGGATGTAAGTATGAAAACTCAGCAAACAGAAAAGAAAAATGAAAGCAAAAATGAAACAAAAAAAGAAACAAAAAAACAAGCCGAGTATATACCACGCTATGCACAAAAGGCCCAAAGATATGATGCCTTTCAACCCAAATATGCACAATTAGAGCCTGGTTGGTGCATCTGCACCAACCAGGGTTTGGTGCAAATATGGGGATAATTGCAGGTATACACACAAAAATGAATATGAAGGCGAAAAAGCAAATATAATAGAAAAGTTGGAATTTTTAATGACAGAATTCCTGGAAGTGAAGAAAAGAACATCATATCAAAACAGGAAGGAAGCATGGGAAAATCTATATTACTAATATCAAATAATGGGGATGAAAAACAAACCATAATAGTGATGAATGCACAGGGTTTAGTCACGAGTAACTCTAAAAGGAAAATAGAGTTCTTAGTAGAACTAACCCAAATTGAAAAAAATAGATATATTAGATATAAGTGAAACAGGGTATTCCCAAGAGACTGGCAGTGATGACCAGATAAAGGGTTTCCAAACGTATAGATCAGACAGAACAAATAGGAATCAAGGGGGAACTGCAATGTATGGAAGAGACATAAATCAAGGAAAATTCTGTGAAAAATACAGAAACACAGAATGTGAATTAATTGCGGTAGAATTTGAATTTGAAAAACTAGTGAATATTGCAGTTTACAGACCCCCAAATACTAAGGAGTTTGACATGATGGAAAAAATAGATAATATATGTAGAAACCATAAAGACTGGAATATACTCCTATCCGGAGATTTTAACTTTCATTTCGTGGATTGGAAAGAACGGATAGAAGAAAGTGGTTGTATATATACATATAAAAAAGAGAGTAATAGTAGTGCAGAAGATAAGAGGCAATTTGAAAAGCTTCAAGATATGCTATTAGAACATAATATGCAACAAATAAACCACATTCCAACAAGAAAAGAAAATGTCCCAGATTTAGTATTTGTGAATGAGGTGAATTATGTTAAAGAAATAGTGTATAACACGGGAATTTCAGACCACAATGTCATAGAATTAATAGTTCATTCTAAAGCAAGTGATCGCAGAGATAATCAAAGCACAAAACTTTGGGAAGGATATGGAAAATATAATCTTTATAGTAAGAATATAAAATGGTCAGAAATAAATGAAGAACTGAACAAAGAATGGAAAAATGTATTCGTAAGTGATAATATACAGGTAAATACGGACATACTGTACAAAATACTGGAGAAAATTGCTGAAAAATATGTACCGAAAAAAAAAAAACAATAAACAACAGACATGCATACCAAGAGACAGAAGGACCTTATTTCAGAAAATTAGAAAGTTGAAGAAAAATCTTTCAAAAGGAAAAAATATATGGAAAATGATGGAAATAAAAGTAAGATAGAAAATGCAGAACAAAAGATTATTCAATCGAAAGAAAATGAAAAAAAGGGACTTACAAGAAAGGACACTTCAAAATATAAAAAAAAAAAAAACAAAGTACTTTACTCCTATGCAAAAAAGATGAATAAAGGGATATTAGAAATAGGCCCTCTAAGAATTGAAGGACGGTTAACGAATAAAAAAAAAGGAAATATGCAACATATTAGCAGAAAAATATAAGAGTGAGTTCACGCCAAGAATTGGGAATGAGAATAATGAAACAGAAATGAGAGAAGAAAACGTTGAATATCTAACGGACATAGATATTAATGAAGCAGATATTGTCAAGGCTATAAGCGAAATCAAAAATGGATCGGCAGCCAGACCAGATGGAGTTCCAGCGATTTTGTTAAAAAAAAATTGCACACACTATCGCGAAGCCAATTGCAATACTGCTAAGACAAAGTGTAGATATGAGCCAGATATATGTTGAACATATATTAGCATATATTACCCATATTTTCAAAGGTGGATCAAGACTAGAGGCAAGCAATTATAGACCTGTTAGTCTAACATCACATATTATGAAAGTGTATGAGAGGGTAATAAAATAAGAAAATAATGAATCATTTGGTTAAAAATAATTTGTTTAATAGAGGTCAACATGGTTTTGTGCCCGGAAAAAGTACACAAACCCAACTGATAGCACGCTATGAAAACATACAATAATATGATAAATGAAAAAGACACAGATGTGATCTATCTAGATTTTTCAAAAGCCTTTGAAAAGGTATAGACCATAATATATTAGAGAAAAAAATGAGAAAGCATAATATTGTGGGAAAGATAGGGAAATAGGTAAAAGAATTCCTGCAAAACAAAAAACAGATAGTGGTTGCAAATGACGAGAAATCAGATGAAGATCAGGTAATATCTGGTGTGCCACAGGGTACGGTATTAGCTGCATTGCTGTTTGTTATTATGATCTCAGACATAGACTGTGATGTTAAAAACTCTGTTGTGAGAAGTTTCGCCGATGACTCAAGAATAAGTAGAGAAAATACTTGTGATGAAGATACAATGAGATCTAAACAAAATATATGAATGGGCTGAGATAAATAGGGTGGTATTTAACTCCGATAAATTCGAATCAATATATGGAAACAGAGAAGGAATGGTATATGCATATAAGGGACCTAATAACGAAACAATCACAAACAAGGAAGCAATTAAAAACCTTGGTGTAATGTTAAATAGGAATATGTTATGCAACGACCAAATAGCTACACTGTTGGCTAAATGTAAAGCAAAAATGGGAATGTTATTCAGACACTTTAAAACAAGAAAAGCTGAACACATGATTATGCTTTACAAAACTTACGTACGTAGTACACTCGAGTACTGCAATGTGATATGGTACCTACACAACCAAAAGGATATTGCACAAATAGAGAGTGTACAAAGGTCCTATACTGCTAGAATAGAAGAGGTTAAGGACCTTGACTACTGGGAAAGACTGCAGTTTTTAAAACTATACAGTCTAGAAATGAGAAGAGAACGCTGCATGATAATACAAGCATGGAAGAAAATAGAAGGAATTACTGAAAACATCATGGGGCTAAACATATCAGAAAGAGAAAGCCGAGGTAGAGTAATAGTGCCAAAAACTATACGAGGAAAACTAAGGAAGGCACACAGGACATTAATCCACTACGCACCAGCATCGATAATGCAGCGACTATTTAATGCGCTGCCAGCTCATCTAAGAAACATATCAGGAGTGAGCGTAGATGTGTTTAAGAATAAACTCGATAAATACCTAAGATGCATCCCAGACCATCCAAGACTGGAAGATGCAAAATACACCGGAAGATGCATTAGCAACTCTGTCGGATATACGAGGCGCATCACACTGAGGGACCTGGGGAACCCAAACATAGAATAAGGCAATAAGGTAAGGCTCTCTCTCTCTCTCTCTCTCTCTCTCTCTCTCTCTCTCTCTCTCTCTCTCTCTCTCTCTCTCTATATATATATATATATATATATATATATATATATATATTTATATCTACTGTATATATCAAATATATATATATATATATGTGTGTGTGTTGTGTGTGTAATATATATATATATATATATATATATATATATATATATATATCTCAAATTATATATATAAATATATATATATATATATATATATATATAATTTGAGAGAGAGAGAGAGAGAGAGAGAGAGAGAGAGAGAGAGAGAGAGAGAGAGAGAGAGAGAGAGAGAGAGAGAGGCCTTTGCCTCTGGTGAACGCAGAAATCCTCAACATCAAATTTACTATTAAAATTTTTAACGTGTCATAAAAAAACTCCATTACAATGTTTCCATGTTATGTTTATATTGAGGTGGCTAATTTCAGGAATTGGTTCAGGTAAGAGCTATGAACGGAGGCACGAAATTACAGTAATTGATTCCGCAATAAAGACAGTATTTACGTCTGATGTAATTACGGACGGTTGTTCTTGTCAGATCTCATCGCTGTATTAGTCTGCTTTCAAGGGTGACTTTGGAGTTGCTGATATGGCAGGTGAAATTTCGATTTGAATAAATATTTTGTAACGAATTGATTCAACACGTCTGGTATAGTTATTCTTCATTTTTATATATGGACGTATACTATTTTAAGTTGTTTAACCTTTGATATAATATTGCTCTATTATTTTCCGATTCCGTATCTCATTTACTCGTAGTTTCAGGATCATCATGTCTCAGCTGAATCTTTTGACTTTGGAATCAATATCGAAATGTAGTCTAGAGAGAGAGAGAGAGAGAGAGAGAGAGAGAGAGAGAGAGAGAGAGAGAGAGAGAGACTTGGAGGTCAAGGGGTCAATATACTTATTTTACCTGGACTTCGCCTAATCCTAGGTTGCTGTTTGAGCACTTTAGGCCCGCTCAATTTAATGTCATGGTGCGTCTGTTGACCAAATAATCATGTACCCGGTAGGTAGTTGACTGTAATGAGTCAGAGTCAGAAGTAAGAAATAGATTTTGCTATTAATGAAATCGTAAAGAACTAGCTAGAATTTTTAGTCACCCTGCACACTTTTTTCCTTTCGTTCTTGCATATTTCTTAACTCGTCCCTAAAATGGAGGTTCTTATACTTATTGTGAGATATATATATATATATATATATATATATATATATATATATATATATATATATATGTA
>NC_090726.1:154705295-154712795 GCF_036898095.1 Palaemon carinicauda | reverse complement strand
CTACAAAAAGAATATGGTAACGTTACTGGTTGTTGATGCAAATATTAATCTCTTGTAGTTTTATTCTAATTCAAGGAGAAATTAAAAGTCTTGAGTGGGGTGGAACTGTTTCAGCATTTCAATAAAGATAACAAATTTAAGTAGATATAAAAGTAAAATTTTAGAAATCATCTCAAAGTCCAAGATTTATCCTTTCTCTCCGCCCTTTAAAGCAGGTAATGATATAACATTTTATAAGTTTGTCGTCTGCTGTTTTTTTCTTATTAGAATTAAGTGGTTATTGCATAGATTAAGATTTATATTCTTTTTAATTCATGGAGACTTGACCCTAGTATAGTATAAGTTATGAACGTGTCACTATCCCTAAAGGTCTTAAGATACTTAATCTTGTTAGGTCGTGAAAGAGGCCAACTTGAAAGGTCACATTGTTTTCAATGATGGCGACTGCATGGTGCATTAGTACATAAAATGCAATACCGTGCATGCATGTCAACATATATCTTAAGGACGCATGTAGTGGGAATTATCATCAGGTGAGGAAAGTACTGATACAGTGCTGACCGAAATTTAGTACTTCCTTTTATCGTATTTATTTTTTAATTACCTGTTTAATAGCAATTATTGATGTAATTATTGTTTAATTGTAGCCATGTCTATAAGTTACTGCTACCTACAGCTATTACTTTGAAGTTATTATAGTTGTATGAATAGTCTTGACAAGAACAATTTGGTTCTCGATGAAAAGACAGAAAGGTCTTACTCGAGTGCTGAGGGTGAATATTCCTTGGGGTTTATTACACATGGTTTGAATATGATTGTAGGAGGCAGCTTTGGCCGTGACGAATTCATAATCTAATACAAGTGCATTCACCGGTAGCTTTACGAGTTGCTTAGAAATAATAGAAAAAAATGGGTTTGGTTGCTCTAAGGATAAGTGCGCTGACTTAGACTTTAGTTGATTATCAGTTGCTGTTGCCAGTTTTGGACTAGAGAGAGGGTTAAGAAACTAATGAGAGAGAGAGAGAGAGAGAGAGAGAGAGAGAGAGAGAGAGAGAGAGAGAGAGAGAGAGAGAGAGAGAGAGAGAAAGTGGGTGTTACAAGAATTTTGGATGTCTCAAAGACTTCTTAGTCTAGACGCGGAGACTAGAGCGAATTAGTTTAAACGTTTAGAGAGTTCATATGATCTTGCCTCAGAGAGAGAGAGAGAGAGAGAGAGAGAGAGAGAGAGAGAGAGAGAGAGAGAGAGAGAGATTGATTGATTGATTGATTGATTAGAAGTTTTCTGGCATCTTGACATCAAAGGTCATTGACGCAGAGAGAGAGAAAGAGAGAGAGAGAGTGGGAAGTTTTCTGGCATCTTGACATCAAAGGTCATTGACGCAGAGAGAGAGAAAGAGAGAGAGAGAGTGGGTGTTACAAGAATTTTGGATGTCTCAGACTTTTTAGTCTAGACGCGGAGACTAGAGCGAATTAGTTTAAACGCTTAGAGAGTTCTTATGATCTTGCCTCAGAGAGAGAGAGAGAGAGAGAGGAGAGAGAGAGAGGAGAGAGAGAGAGAGAGAGAGAGAGAGATTGATTAGAAGTTTTCTGGCATCTTGACATCAAAGTTTATTGACGGAGAGAGAGAGAGAGAGAGAGAGAGAGAGGAGAGAGAGAGGAGAGAGAGAGAGAGAGAGAGAGAGTGGGGCCGAGCTTTAAAAAACTTTTGTAACTAGGCCTTTATGCTTTCAACATGTTTTATTTGTTACCAAAAAAATGTTTTTTCTTCTACTGTTGATGATGGGATGTGTACAGCAAAACGATGAAAGCTTTTAGGTACTTATTTTGTCATTTTCAGATAATTTATTTTATTTATTTACCTTTTTGTCTGATTTTATTATGTGTACAGATCAAAGATGAAAATTTATTTTTGTTCTGTGAGTTAAATTTGTATTCCTCACGAAAATCATTGAGTTCAAATTTTCTGTTGCATCGTAAGAGAAAGGGAAAAATAGATAGGAATTTCCTAATACTTTTTACGCGTTTCTATTGCTATTGTACTAGAATACCTTTTTGTATACCATCAGTGATGCGAAAACGAAATATCTAATTTTATTGACAATATCTGGAACAGATTTAGAATATGAGAGAGAGAGAGAGAGAGAGAGAGAGAGAGAGAGAGAGAGAGAGAGAGAGAGAGAGAGAGAGAGAAACTATTCATGATGAAACTTATCTCAAAGTATTACTCTGTTATTTCAAGGCGCACAGGTGCTTGAAGACATACAAGTGAATCAATTTGATAGTGGCAGGTCACCTTTCCTGGCACGGGTATGCCGTGGCCTGGCATGTGCCCCGCTCGGGGTTTAGCGGCTTGTTCTCTCTTGATTAATGGGTACGGCGTGCTTGCAACGGTTTACTGCTCGGAACAAGCAGGAAAGGAAAAGGGCTGCTTGTATCAGAAGATTGTGTTGCAGCGCAGAGAGATGAATGGATTGGCTCTTAAGGAAAGGTTGCGCGATAATAATAAGCGCGAATTAGTGGAGTGTAAATATTAAAGTTACTCCTTTCTGTACCGTAGAGGTGGACCGGTTGGGTGTCCGGTTGTGGCCACGGGTGGCCGTGCCACGGTCCGGTCAAGGTTTGGGAACCGGGCAGAGCACTGGTGTAGGTTATCCAGAGGGGTGGGGTGCCATCGACACTGAAAAGCGCTTGTTACTGCTGTTACTTGTTAAGAAATACTTTTCTTTGAAAGGTATTATAAGGTTGGAATGATTCACAGAATGTTTACACCAAGTGAGTCAGTCTGGCTATGGATTTGACACGCTCTTGAGTTTCATCAGCATAAGCATTTATGCATAAGTGGGAATTGTTGTTTGAGTTCCATCATTCATATTTTATTTCGGTGTGTGTCTGTCTTTATTATATTTGGTGTGAGAGAGAGAGAGAGAGAGAGGAGAGAGAGAGAGAGAGAGAGAGAGAGAGAGAGAGAGAGAGAGAGAGAGAGAGAGAATTTCTCCCCATAGTATGAAGATTACATTGTGGAAACCCTTCCGTTTAGATGTTACACAAGTGTTATAACAGAGATAGACACTGGTGTCTTCTTTTTTTATCTCTAGGAATTTCTTTCGCTCTCCACCTTAGCTGAAACCTGCAATGCTCGTCTAACAACTGAAGACTGAGATTCGAACGTGGCGCCATAGCATTGTTATTGAAACGCACTACTGAAAGCTCCACGAGGGAAGGAGCGAGAGAGAAAGTTGAGCAGACAAAAGTTTCAGCTGATACGCCATATTTGCTACTTCGTTATTGTTTATCTGGTATGTAAAGAAAATAATGTTAGTTTAGTGAATGGCGTCCAAATAAGGGATCCCATGAATAGAACTTCAATTAAGTGCGACTCGGTGGGTGGTTGTGGCGAAAGCATTTATAAATGTCACCACCCTTCACGGAGAGAGAGAGAGAGAGAGAGAGAGAGAGAGAGAGAGAGAGAGAGAGAGAGAGAGAGAGAGAGACTGTGTTTACCAGTTTCAGGTGTCCCAATCATGTCTGAAGTTAAATAAAGAAAAAAAAAATTCTATATTCTGTCCGAGTTCCCCCTGAGGAATTCTTGCTTTTTTAACTCAGTTCTCGTTAAGCCAACATTTCGCAATTTATTTTTGACAATGTTCATCCTCATGAAAAAAGAAG
Source organism: Palaemon carinicauda (assembly GCF_036898095.1). Taxonomy (NCBI): domain Eukaryota; kingdom Metazoa; phylum Arthropoda; class Malacostraca; order Decapoda; family Palaemonidae; genus Palaemon; species Palaemon carinicauda. The sequence continues at coordinate 154,709,129 of NC_090726.1, read as the reverse complement.
AGAATATTTGCTATTTTATTTTTCTCATATTCTTATTAAGTTCTTGATTAAGTCATGAAATTAACTGGCATTGCTGGTCGATTTTTTTCATTACTGACAAAATCTTGCTACGTTATATGATAATAAAATTCATAGTTGTACATTTTTTGGAGTTGTTATAATTAATGTTGAATTCTTTATCCTTCACTTTATATATATATATATATATATATATATATATATATATTTTATATATATATATATATATATATATATATATATATATATATATATATATATATATGTATATATATATGTGTATATATATATGTATATATATATGTGTATATATATATGTATATATATATATGTATATATATATGTATATATATATATATATATATATATATATATATATATGTATATATACACATATATATATGTATATATACACGTTCTTATTATATGATGGATTGTGCACCTTCTAAACATTCAATTTTTTTTTCTCTTTTACCCTAGCCTTTTCTTTCGTAAGCCATCATAGGACATTTCAATATACAAATCTTCAAATATAATATCTTGACCGTTTTCTGCTTATTGCACAAGCACTTCAATCTAACTTTTTTCGCTTTTTTATAGAAAACATGGTCTGAAGTATTTTGTAAATAGCCATGACTTCTGTCAAAACACGTTATAAAACTTCCTTCGCTTGTGTACATTTCATGAGCATTCTAGCATTTTTAAACACGACACACTAATATCCTTATGCACCATAGCATTTTAATCGTGGCACATATGTTTGTGATGTATTCAGTGAAATTGCTTTTGGCTCATCCCACACTAAAGAATTTTGTGGTAAAAACAATTGTTTGCGTTTTGATCCGTTTTCCGTGGTGCATTAATCACCATTTTCCATTACATTCCCCTATCATCTCAGTTCTTTGCAAACTATGTCTACTTTCTTGTAGCTTTATATCTGACGCCTCTTATAGTCTTTTGAAATTTCAAATCAAGGACTTTGCAATTGACCTATCTTACTCTTATTCTTTCTGCAATGTGCCCTTGACTCAGGGCATTTGAGTGCTTTCATGCATTCTAAAGTCGACCATTGTGGTTAATTCAGCCGTTTTGAACGTGACCTATGTCATACTGAAATATTCAGCCATTTTACACGACTTAAGTCATTCAGGGGTCTTCGAGCATTTTGCATTTATTACATGAAATCTAACCTATGTCATACTTTCACATTCAAGCATGTTGTACAGGGCCCTTGTCATACTTGCACATTGAATTTCATTCAGGTATTGTTAATTTTTATCCTGCCACTTTCTAGATGGTTCAAGGATTGTTATTTTTTACCCTTGTTATTCCGGACTGAATCAATCTATATCTGCGCTCGAATAAAGCTCTGATACATTCAAGCATATTTCCTACATTACATAACAGTCTTCTTAGGCTTGACTCATTCATATTAACAATTTCCGCTTGGTCGTTGTTACTTTTTATTTAAGCATTTCACTCATGACGCTTCTTATTTTGGTTAAGTGAGTGTCTTGCTTATAACCTTAGCCATTCTGGTGTATTGAGCATTACGTATCTCATGCTTTTGCGTATAAACTTTTTTTTTTTTTCAAATCTAGCAGTGTTAATCATGTAATTTTATCATTTTGAGCTTGACCTTAGTCATTCTTACGAATTCGTTCAAGTTTTACCTGACCCGTATTATTTTAGTGTATTCAAGTAGTTTGTACTTAACCCATGCCATTCTTGTGCGTTTTAGTAATACACACTTGAACCATATCATTCTAGTGCATTTTGCGCTAGGCTAGTGGAATTCATTTTCATAAAAATAATTTCCCTCTTGCCCCTTTTCATTAGCCACATCCATGCATTTTTGTTAAGAACCCTGTCATCTTTATTCATACCAACATTTTAAATTTCACATTATCATTATGCTCATAAACATTTGGTACTTGATTCCTCATATTATTTTGCTTTCCATCGGTATGCACTTAGCCTATAGCATTTTAGTGCATTGAAAGCATTTAACACATGCCATTTTTATACATACCTTTGTTATTTTTACGTCTTTTAGGCATTTTGCTTTTGATTTATTTAATTCCGGTGAATTCAAACATTTCGCACATAGCCTGGCGTTATTGTGAATTCATGGCTTTTGATGTTTACTTATACCATTCTCATGCGTTCAAATAGTTTGAATTTGAGCTATGTCATTCTTTTGCATTCAGACATTTTACATTAGTCGCATGTCATTCTTATGCAATCAAGCATTCTGAACTTGACCCCTGTCAGTCTGGTGCACAAAGGCCTCTTGCATTTCACCTTTGTCGCTCTGACCCGTTTAAGTTTTTGTGCACTTGATTCATGTCGTTTTGATTCAAAGGAAATCTTTGCTCCCTATCTCTCTCTCTATTTTTCGTTCGTTAATTCAATACATTAAACGATTGCAATTATTTTACACTGGTATATTCCAAAACTTTAACTTGTTTCAGTTGGTTTTTAAGTAGTGTGTAAGAACTTGATTTTTTTTTCTACAGTTAGAAAAGAGCATTTTATAGATATTATATACTTTAGTTACCTACAGTATATTTACTGGAACAGAAGATTTTTTTTTTTTTTTCATTAAAGGTTTGTCGTGGGATTAAAGGCAATCTATATAGCAGTCTTTGTTTTGGGGAAGTAATGCTTCTTCTGAATATGTAGTGCTTTAAACATTTTTTGTTTTGAATTCTAAAAGTTTATCTCGAGAATTGGGGATCTTATTCATTGTCAAAAGGTGGAGAGGCAACATGAAGACGATAGGAATGGTATGATCAATAAAACAATTTGAGCCTCTTGAATAGTACAGTGACAGTGTTTGACTAATATTTGCATGGCGGCAGATCGATCCCTGCCCGGGACCGTGAGTTTAAACTATTTACTGGGGAGGTCACTGCTGTCCTTGGGCACCACAGTGGGGTATTGGGCTCGCCCGGCTGACGTTCTAGTGAGCATTTATTAAGATGAAACTGGAACTGAAACCAGACAGCTGTAACCTTAATGTTGAAGTTTTAATGAGTAATTATGACCTTATGAATTTAGTGTAAATTGTATCAGTCATCGTTTGATTATCATTTACATTGATATGTCACTTATGTTGCTTATTCTTTCAGACGGAATCTGAATTACATCTGAATAAGATTTGATTTTTATATTTTATAATTCGATTGAGAATATAATATTAAAATATAAACTTATCATTTATGTTGCCACATTTAGGCATCTTCGCATAGTTATTAGAAATATTGGATGTTTTGAAAACTAATTAACTGTAACACTGAAGAAACCTAATCCGGAAATGTGCATGCTTAAAAAGTAGATGCTAATTAAATGGATGTGTGTTTATAAATGAGTATATATAAATGCGAGTTTATATATATATATATATATATATATATATATGTATGTATGTATCTATATATATGTATGTATACATATATTTACATATATATAATTATATATATATATATATATATATATATATATATATATATATATACGTATGTATGTATACATATATTTACATATATACGTATATATATATATATATTATATATATATATATATATATATATATATATATATATATATATATATATATATATATACATATATATAATACATCAAGTATCATGGTTTGATAATGAAACAATTTCCATACGTTTTAGAGTGCTTGAAAATAAAGTGTTTTGGAGAACGTTTTTCCAATAAAGGGGAAAATCACATGTAATTAAACCAAAAGATATATTTCAAATGTTCGTAATGGAGGTTATGTAGATAAGATATTGATGACGC
>NC_090726.1:154695295-154697795 GCF_036898095.1 Palaemon carinicauda | reverse complement strand
TTTTTCTCTCGATTCACGGATGAAAAGTTAACTTTCTTATAGGTCAAACTGTATTTTGAAATTATTTTGAAGGATCAGTGATTATCATTCTGTATCAGGTAATGATACCTATTATTATTTGATAGATTTCCATGGCTTGTAATTTAAGATGCTATATGTGTTAAGTTTTACATATATATTCTTTTGGATTTATGTATGTCGTTCATTGCATTTTATTTTAATAGGAACTAATATAATTTTGCACAGTAATAACAGTGTCATAATTACAATGAAAGGTGCATCGATATTTAATTTGTGGGCCAAAAACAAGATAAGCATTAATCTGAAAATATAGTTAAAATAAATCGACAACAGCAAGGGATTCTCATAAAACTTTTCATGTAATTCACATCTATACATGCATTCAGAACTGAATTTACGGTTAGAAAAATTTCCGCTTGAATTTGCTTTTGAGGTTCTTCCTCATAAGAATTTGCAACAGCTAATGGCTGAATTGTCTTGAAGTATTTACCAACCTAAGAGTGTTTAAGCTGTGAATGTTTTTTTTTTTTTTTTTTTTTTTTTTTTTTTTTTTTTTTTTTTTTTTTTTTTCAAAATAATAGTGTCAGGATTTTCGATGAATATGCTGCTTAACCATCTGCAACATTCCACGGGCTTTAGCACTGATCACATAGAAGTAGGCTATAAGATTTCTAATTAAGTAAAAGGCGTACAATTGTTATTACAATTTCCGCATGCCAAGATAATTGCGCATAATGAGTTTTTCTTTTTTTTTGCATACATTGAAAAGTAGGAGAGTTTGGTGCTAAATGAAATAACAAAGCTTTCAGCTAGTAGGGTTAGCCCTAACTAGTATAGCTTTGCTGATCATGATGATACACAAACAGTTTCACCACGTTAAGGTTCCTCACTCGGAAAGGGAATACATTAAACATAACTTCTTAAATCTTCGTTGTCTATGTGCGGAGCGTTGTCAGATCTTGTCACAAGACTTCAAATTATGCAACATGCAAGAGGGTGTCCTCAGTAATTCACTTGTCTTTATTTTATGTTGCTTTTTTTTTCGTCAGGCGGGACATATTTCCAGTCCGGTGTAGTATTGGAAGAAAAATTATAATGATAAAGAAACCGTCGAGTTCCAGCTGACATTGAAAACAGACTGAAGCTCCATAAGTTTTTATTGGCCTTGATCCCAAATTTTATTATGCCATTATTATTGTTATTGTTGTTATTACATTCAATGTTGTAATCCTTGCTGGAAAAGCGAAATGGTACAACTTCAAGGGATCCAATAGGGGAACTTTTATTATAAAAGAGAAATAAATGAAGAATAATCTTATTTTTAAAAGTAAACATTCCTTTCCCTTTTTATTTTATGACGCTGAAAATAAGATAATTAGGATTTAGAGTTCACTACTTATTGCAAGAAATGTTTTTATGTTGAACAGGCTGACATAAGTCTTTTTATAGTTTATGTATGACATATCTGTTTTGACGTTGTTACTGTTTTTAGAATGATTTATTATTAATTTGTTCTCATCACTTACTTACTTATTCCCTTTCCTCACTGGGCTATTTTTCCCTAGTGGAGCCCTTGGGCTTATAGCATCTTGCTTTTCCAACTAGGGTTGTAGCTAGGCTAATAATAATAATAATAATAATAATAATAATAATAATAATAATAATAATAAGAATAATAATAATAATAATAATAAAAAAAATTTCATTCAGCTCACATTAAGTTGCTACAGAATACTATTCGTTTTAATATGATACACATTACCAAATGCAGTTTTGCAAACAACTGATTTAAAAATGTGTATTTTTCTTGCTTGTTTTGGTTCCATATATTGTATTTTGAGTGCCTCCATTAATAAGGTGATTGCTGAAAGAGACTCTTCTATCTAATGGACATTTTCTCCAGAAGAAGGCACCTTCTTGCCAAAGGGAGCCATAACATATTAATTATCATTCCTCTACCTTGGGACAAGGTTCATTTAGGTTATAAGCCAAAGGCGCTTTCTAGACAGGCAATGCTTAGGTATTTTCAATTATTACGGCCGCAGCAGTAGTCAACCCTTGGTGGGTCTGTCATTAGTGTTATTATTTTTGACAAGAGCTCCGACTCAATTGTAAAATGAAAATGGCCGTCAAATTCCACTCGTGGAAATTGGTATTCCATTTTCGAATGGAGTTGACCAAGGTCCAGTTATGCAGAAATGCAATAAACCGTTCGGCTTCTAAATTTTCCTTCCCTTTTTTGTTCATCTTTTCCCCGCCCAGAGATATATTTAGGCTCTTAGATTTGTTTCACTGTAAGCGAGTCTAATTTTCTAATTCCTTTTAATCTCTTTTTTGCTCATTAAGCGATTTTATGGTGCGAGATCCAACTAAAGGATCGAAGGTGAAATATCATTGCCGTAAGTGGGAAAGGTTTCGAGTTTCGTTCTGTAGAAATTTTACTTATTTGCTTGTCTTATTACGTTATACTTGGTCACGC
>NC_090726.1:154685295-154687795 GCF_036898095.1 Palaemon carinicauda | reverse complement strand
TTTGAATCACAGCTGGACTACCAGGGTGGTACACATTTGCAATCCGAATCTATGCAACTATCAAGTGACTGGTGCCGAGACAGAGCCAGTGGTTGCTGACTTCATACTATACGGCCTAGAACTGCTTTCGACTAAACAAGGTTTGGTGTTCACCGTCACTGGGAATTTGCTTTAGAGGCGTATTATGTATAAGTTATGACTTTATGACTTACGGTTGGTCGTTACGTTACATGCTTTGGAAACTTCTTACATTTAGTATTATTATTATTATTATTATTATTATTATTATTATGATGATGATGATGATGATGCTGATGATGGTTTGCAGTTCAAATTGTATTAGTTATTTCTATTACTATACTATAGTTGGTCCAATGTTAAAAGTAGTTTATATAAACAGGCAAAATTGTACGAGTTTAGGAAATGGAAAATATCCAGAATGTTTAAGATTAATGTTTTTCCTAATGTTACTCTTTAGTATCTATTCAAAATTTCCTGTTTATTTTCACATCTTTTCATTTACATCCTTTAAAGTCTGGTACTGCATTAATACAATAATTTTCCACGTTAACAATCGATTTTGGGTGAGAAGACGAAGTACGTGCGTAAAATCATAGTTGCAAATGTTATGAATAATTGATTTAGCGTTGGTTTTGTAAAGAGTAAATACCTTCGATTTCAGTTAATGGTTAATATCCCCTGACATACTATCAACAACATACTATGATTTAAAAGATATCAGAATGTTAACGAGTCATAGATGAAAATCCCATTTGGTTTATTCGAATTATTTAAACTCGTCTCTGCTTCATTTTTTGCTAATAAATCTTTCTTCAACTCCTTTTCCAATATGATGGGTAAACTTGCTGTACTCTGATCTATGTCATCCAATGTTGAACAGATGTTATGGAAAATTATTTATTCAATTTTTTTTAAAAGATGTAACCTTTTAGACTGACAGCTCAGCGCGCTTGTCTAGCTCAGTTCCCAACGAAAGAAGAAAAAAAACGGGAAAGGAAAAGGGGTTCTTAGCATTTGGTGTAATGATGAAAATGATGATTTTGTTTAGAATAATATTTGTATGTTAAAATTATCCACCATTCCCACTTTGTCTTTGACGGCGACGATTATCTTAGTTTTCATGCATGTGCTTCATTAGCTCTTATAAGATTAAGCCTACTAAAGCGTTGGCCTTTTGCTGGGAGGACGCGGCTAGTTTGCAGCTCTACACTTTCAACAATTGCTTGGGTTTTTGGGGTTATTTTTTTATTTCAAGTTTATTCAGCATTTTATATGTGTGCTTTCTCATAATAGTGTCAAGTTGGAATTACTCTGTGCCACATGAGGTACGAAAATTTATGCAATGTCACGGCCTCGCTCTTAAAAGAAGCAGCCAACGAGAGAGAGAGAGAGAGAGAGAGAGAGAGAGAGAGAGAGAGAGAGAGAGAGAGAGAGAGAGAGGATGGTAAAAGAATTTCCAGCAGACGACAAAGTGTCTCCCAGGGGCCATATATAATTGTGGGCTGTGGTATTTATGGGGCATCGTGACCTTCCCTGCCGGACTCATCCACCTTCCCCAGAAGCTGTCGTGATATTATAAAAGCCAGGTCGTTGGAGTTTACTGCGCATGCGCAGCGTCTAAATCTTTCACCAGACGGACATCAAATGGCTAAGCTCTTGTGTTATAAAATTGGTTACGGAGTTCTCTGTCACAACTTACGTTTTATATTCAACATGTTTTTCTTTATCTTAAATGAAGTATGATTTCAATTCAGTGTGCAGCACCGAGAGAAAAACGGCTGAGTGTGTATACATAAACTCTTTGTTAGTCAAACGTGCACGACAATATTTGTTTTTATTTTTTCTTGATAATAGTTATTTATAATTTATTGAATTTTCGTTTAGAACAAATTGAATAATTTATGTATAGATCATCATATAGTTTTCTTTGGACGCCCAATAACCTTATAGAGTATAGACTTTTAGCTTTTAAGGTTGTGGTTTGTTCTTTGTTGTTTGCTACTTATTGTAATATTGAAAATGAAATTAGTTGTTATTATTATTATTATTATTATTATTATTATTATTATTATTATTATTATTATTATTATTGTTATTATTATTATTATTTAGCCAACTGACAGACGATTTAAAGTGTCGCATTCTCCCACATTGCAGCAAAATATGCTGTTTAATGTTTGATGTTCTTGTTCAGTAGAAAGGAGGACTGGCTCCTCTTTGCATTATTCTTAAGTCAGTGTCATCTGATAAACCATTTTTCTGTAGCTTTTGCTCTTATGATAATTTTGCAAACTATATTATTCGCTAATGATCGTTACATCACATCTTACTTGAGTCAAGATAATTATTATTACTTTCTTTTCTAAAATCGACTTTCATAGTAAAAGGTAAATATGTCTGATTTCAGTTCCAATCACAACAGAATAGATTATAGTAAAGGTAAATGTGTGTGATTTCAATTCTAATTTCAACAGAATAC
>NC_090726.1:154677795-154682795 GCF_036898095.1 Palaemon carinicauda | reverse complement strand
GTGGTGGGCTGTTAGGGGTGGGAGGCTCTAGGCTCCTCTGCAGATACTTTCACTTCCAAAGATGTATGTTATAACCTCGCCCGGGAAGGGTAATGGATTTTTATAATATAAAGAATTATCGAGAAATACCACGTTAGAGAAAATGGATGATAATTATAATCCCTTTGAGCTGTGGACTGGAAATGCCCAGTCATTATGTAGGGCATTAGTTTAGCGCCGTTTAGAGCGAGTGCTTCGATTTATTTGTGTATTAAAGCGTGTTTACAGTAAATTACGTCACCAATGAGGATTAGAGGAGTCCTGCCTCTGTAAGTTATAGCTCGAGTTAACAGCGAGCTGCGGGGGCCTTGTCGCCAGATTTATGTATTTTTTTCTACCAAGATGTTATCTTTTATCATGTTTATCGTCGTCAATTAATCAGTTTCTTATCTTTAGGCTGTTTGTAGTTGGCCTTTTTGGCGTGGTTTTTTTTTCTTACCACTTTGGCATATTGCTCATTTGTCTCAAGATTTATTAACAGATATTATATTTTAGTGTGTCTAATTGCTGAATAAACTGAGATTATTCAAAATTGCAAGAATTGTTCCATTATTGTTGTAAACTACAGTTTTTTTTTCTGGTAAATGAAAATTGAGCAAGAGAGAGAGAGAGAGAGAGAGAGAGAGAGAGAGAGAGAGAGATTTTTTTTATATTAAACTAGGAGATGAAGGGCATGAATACATTTGACTTGTAAAACAGGTATTCTCCTGGCATTAAAACTTTGTTTACTGCTACTGTAAGAAGAGGAGAGAATATACAGCCCATTTGGTGAAGTCGTATTTTACTCAGCATTGCATTTTACAAATACAAGTGAAGGAAATTTATAAAACAACTGAAAAAAGAATTGATATAATGTGACACAGAATATGAATGTTGACCATCCATGGTAGATCAATACCTTGAGGTCAATACCTTGATTTCATATCTTAAGCAAAGACCTTGTGTTAGAATGATGTGTTAGTAAGATAGGTCTCTCTCTCTCTCTCTCTCTCTCTCTCTCTCTCTCTCTCTCTCTCTCTCTCTCTCTCTCTCTCTCACACACACACACACACACACACACACACACACACACACGCGCGCGCGCTCGCGTGCACGTGCATACGTATCCGCTAAATATATAATTAAATAATATACATATATATAAATATATACAGTATATATATATACATATATATATATATATACATATGTATGTGTGTCTATGTATATATACATGTGTGTATATATATATATATATATATATATATATATATTTGTGTGTATATATATGTATAATATATATGTATATATTCTATATGTATATGTATATAAATATATGTATATATAGATATATATATATATGTATATATAGATATATAAATGTATATATATAGATATATATATGTATATATATGTATATATATGTTTATATACTGTATATATATATATATATATATATATATATATATGTATATACATATATATATATATATATATATATATATATATATATATATATATATATATATATACACACACAATCAGCCGATGATAGTCTATGCTCGGCAAAATCCTTCGACATGTCTTTCCATTCCAATATATATATATATGATCATTCTGTGTCTGTCTGTACCTAAAAGAATTTCTAAGCTCGTCAGTCTATCGTCTTTTCTCCTTTCCCATCCCTCGTTTGCAAAATATAGGGACCCATTCTGTTATTCTTAATGTTTATCTATTATCTGCCATTCTCATTTCATGTTCTGCCCATGTTCATTTCTTTATCTGAATTGTTATTATAATATCCTCTAATTTAGTTTGCTCTTGTATCCATGTTGCTCTTTATCTATCCCTTGGTGTTATTCCAATATTTATTCTTCCCATAGGTCTTTGATTTTTAACCAACTAATGTTCTAAGGCTTCAGTAAAGCTCCAAGTTTTTGATGCTTAAGTTAATACTGGCTGGGCCATTTGATTAAATACTTTTCTTTGTAGAGAAAGTGGATTTTTACAGCTCATATTCTCATTTTGTTTACCAAAAGCTCTCCATCTCATGCTTATCCGTCTTCTAATTTCGGTCTCATGTCTTGAAGAAACACTGTCTGCCCTAAGTATTCATTAACAATCTTTAGAGGTTCGTCCATAACCCCTACTTGTTTTCTCTCTGCGTTTTCATTGAACAATATCTTAGTTTTACTCATATTCATTATCAGTCTACATTTCTGTTTTTTTTCTATTCAACTCCTCTGTCCACTTTTGCAGTACTTCCCATGATTCACTAAACAGAACTATGTCATCTGCAAATCTAAGTTGTGAAAGTATTCCCAATTAATATTAGTTCCTACGTTTTTCGAATCAAATTTCATGAAATCATCATTTCGGCACCCCTGTCAATAATGTAGGAGAGATTGGATCTCTCTGTCTAACTCCTTTATCAATTAGAATTTTTTCACCATCTTTGTGCAGTTTTAGGACTGCTGCACTAAGCGTATACCTATCTCTTCAAGTGTTCTAACACATGATCATTTATTTTTGCGTTTGAAGGGCTTTCATTACTGCTGAAGATTTGACAGACTCAAAAGCTTTCCCAAATTCTATAACTACCATACATAGTGGTTTGTCGTACTCAGTCTAGTTTTTCATTAACTGGTTAATTACATGGGTATGGTAAGTATATATATATATATATATATATATATATATATATATATATATATATATATATATATATATATATATGTATGTATGTATATACAATATGTGTGTGTATATGGACTATATTTGATTTTTTCCCTTATACCATGACCTCTTATCTGTTTTCTTGAGAAAGCGAGGAGAAATGAGTAGGTAGCCTCATGAATAAAAAGGGGGAACTCGTAAGTGTTTTAGTGTGGTTGTGGATAATTTTTTTAGCCTTTTTTACCTCGATTCCTACTACCTTATTTTTTCATTTTGCTTTCCAACCTCTTTCAACTTTGTGAAGGATATACAGTATATAAAGCTGCATATTGTTTGTTAGAAACATTCCTTAGATATTTAAAGTTAAAAAAGTTACCTCCTAAAAATAGTCTGTGATCCATAGAGGTTTTTTTAATAGGTGAATTCAAACGTATTTACTTCCTTCAAATCCATCTGAGATTTTGGTTGGTTTCTCCAAGCTGTCATGACTGCGTTGTGTGTATGTCCCATCACAATCTCCTATATCGGTTCTTGTAGTTTCAATATAGAAGAATTACTAATGCTACTATTATACTATAGTCCATTTCTTTTAGCGATGCATATTTGCACCGACTCGCAGCGGTGCCCTTTTAGCTCGGAAAAGTTTCCGGATCGCTGATTGGTTGGACGAGATAATTCCAACCAATCAGCGATCACGAAGCTTTTCCAAGCTGAAAGGGCACCGCTGCGAGTCGGTGCAAATATGCATCGCTAAAAAAAATGGACTATAGGTCAAGATCGTCGGTGGTTTTGATTGTAATTAGTTAGTAGAACTTCTATTTGGTTTATTTGTTTGGGTTTATATGGGCTCCGACAAGGAAATAAGGAAAAACTACGAGAGAGGTTTAAGAACAATAACAACGTTGAAATAAATCTTTCATACATAAACTATAAAAACTTGAAAATAACAAGAGGAAGAGAAACAAGATAGAATAGTATGCCCGATTGTATCCTCAGGCAAAGAAATTTCTAACCCAAGACAGTGGAAGACCAAGGTACAGAGGCTATGGCACTACCCAAGACTTAGAGAAGAATGGTTTGATTTTGGAGTGAACTTCTCCTAGAAGAGTTGCTTGCCATAACTAAGGAATCTCTTCAATCCTTTCCAAGAAGCCACTGAACAATTACATTGCAGTAGTTAGCCTCTTGAGAGAAGAAGATTTGTTTGGTAATTTCAGTGTTGTCAAGTGTAGGAGGAAAGAGGAGAATGTGTAAAGGATATGCCAGCCTATTCTGTGTATGTGTGGGTAAAGATAAAATGAGCCGTAACCAGAGAGAGGAATCCGAAATTATACTGTCTGGCCAGTCAAAGCACCCAATAACTCTCTAGCGGTAGTATCTCAACGGGTGGCTAGTGCCATGTCCAACCTACTACCTATGATAAGCTAATAAAGAAATGAATATACGGATTATAAATTGAATAGGCTGAGATGTAATTTGGAGAGCTAGATAATAGAACATGTTTTATAGCTAAAACATTCCATTCATCATTTTTATATTTACGCTTCCAAATAGAGGTAGGAGTAAACTGGTTGTGCAAGCAACTATAAGAATTTGAGATCAAGGCGTAATATACTTCACTAGAAACATTAAATCATAAGCTTCTGTGGGCATTTGTTTTCAACCCTATTAGAAGAGATAACAAGTATGCAATGTAGTACTGGTGATTGGATGTAAATTACTAAAATTATATAAAGAATGTAGATTTTTTTTCCTATTAAAATAACAGATTTTTTTTCCTACTTGCCTGTAATAAATCGATTGTTATTTTGTGATAATATATGTTTATATATATATATATATATATATATATATATATATATATATATATATATATATATATGTGTGTGTGTGTGTGTAGAAAATTTATAAAGAATATATATATATTTTTTTTAAAGCAACGAAGCCGAAATTTACCCATTATTTTATTATAATTTTTATATAACGAATATAAATGTTTTTCTAAAATGCAATGAAGCAGAATCTTTTTTTTCTTCTTACTTTCCTGTAATTGACCGATTGTTATTTTGTGTTCAGAGGGCTTCGAGTAAACTGTTCGCCTCTCCGTAAAGGTGGTCAGTGGATATCTTTTTTTTGTTCTGTTAATTGCTCGACATGATAGGTGCTGAATGAGCCTTGATTGCATTTGCACAATTACTGCTTGGGCTCTGGAGAAATGATGGCAATAAAGATACTGAATTTATTTGGTTACTTGTCGGAACCAAAATAAAGATAAAACCATTGCACTTAATTTTATTTATTTTTTT
>NC_090726.1:154667795-154675295 GCF_036898095.1 Palaemon carinicauda | reverse complement strand
GTAACTGAAGAATTTTGGGTTTTCCATTCATGCACACGTAGAAAACTAGAGCACAAAGAAAACTAGATCACAAAAGGAAAAGAGAGATACTACTTGTGGTGGCCGATGTGGTAGCGTCCGTGACTGGTGAACGCCTGCCTGAGGTTCGAGCCCTGCTCAAACTCGTTAGTTTCTTTAGGTGCTGCTACCTTACATGGTCGCTGCAACCTCACATGGTCACTGCAACCTCACATGGTCGCTGCAACCGCACATAGTCGCTGCAACCTCGCCTGGTCGGTGTAACCTCACCATTCTTGTGAGATAAGGATGGAGGGTTGGGGTAGCGTATAGGTCTGTCTGCTGAGTCATCAGCAGTCATTGCCTCGCCCTCCTTGGTCCTAGCTTGAGTGGAGAGGGGTGATGGGCACTGATAATTATATATTGTTAGTCTCTAGGGCATTGTTCTGTTCGATAGGGAAATGTTATTATCCCTTTCCTCTGCCACTCACGAGTGGCATTTAAACCTTTAAGAATTACCAGTGGGGTAACTAAAGGTGTTAGGGCGTGCTTTTTAAAACTCCTTGTCTCCAATAAAGGAAGGCTTCCAAAGCACGGTCAGGAAATAAAAGTATATAAGTATACAATTCAAATTACTACTAACTCGCCAGGGTAGGGAGCAGGGAGGACCCTTTACTAACTAAGGCCCCCTGGGATTCCTAATCTTCTATCTACGCCCCTGAAGTATAAAATAAAAACTAAAAAATCTAGCAGTATTCATTTTATGAGTTTTTGTGTAAACTTTATCCCTGCATTGTATATTGAAAACTAGACATTTGAAAAAATGGAAAGCAAACAAAACATTACACAATACGCTATATTAATTGTACTGAATTTCTCTTTTCTAGGTTTTATTTTATTCTCATTTTTTCTTTAATGGCCCAGAACGAAATGTTAAATGAGATGCGCCTTGTTGTTATGGCCGTCTCTCACAAGACTTAAAGACCATGACATCTGTCTTGACACATCCTGGGTCGAAGGAAATGTCACGAAGGATGAATTTAAGAGTTTTAGTAGGAATATTTTCTCCCTTCATATTTTCAGTTGGGACATTCCTTTTACTCGGATATTTTTTTTTGCCATGATTTTTAGCATATCAGAAAAAATAAACTGGCTTAAGAATAAGATTTTCTTTGCATTAAGTAAAATATGGTCCATTTTACCTTTGTTATTATTTTTGACGTACGTGTTATTATTAATTAATTTAACATTAACGTAAAATAGAACTTAGTTTTTACCTTGTCTTTGTGAGGACCCTTGACGTATGTCATTATTAATCAGTTTTAAGATGAATGTAAAATGCAACATAAAAGGCTGTTTAATGTCATATTGTTTGTCAATATGTATCTCTCTGTACTGGCGATGCTGGATGCCAACCGAACATGAACATTAGATATTCCTTTAGCGCCTATGACAGTCATTTACGTCAGCTTTGAATACGTCCTTATAAGTTGGCGGATTAAGGACGCTAATGGCAAGGCGATGCCGTAAAATCTTATGATAAATTCCTTCGAAGTTCGTCCCATTGAAGTGAATTTGGTCCTTGGCAGGCGAACGAGTCTGGCTTTATAAGAACTCCTTATTTGGAAGCCATTGACTACATATTGATGCACTGTGGACGTCGCGAGTTTACACAATGTCTGATCTTGTATGCGGCCGTAGATCAGTTTTTGATAAAGCGCCCGGACTGCTCGTCCCTTGAATCCTTTGATATGTCGTTATGGGATATTGAAAATTTTGTAATATTTTTGGCCAGCTTTGTTGTGGGTTTGTTTGTTCGTCGGCAGGGACAGTATTTACTCTTAAATGGAAATGGCCTAAATCTGGGAGGATTTAGACTTTATGGAAGAGTAGAACGAAACCAAAAACTATCATCATCATCATCATCTTCATCATCCTTACTGCTGGTTTTACCTCTGTTGTGTATTGCAAGGGGAAAAAGGCTCCTTACAAAATATTTTCAACAAAACGAAGAGAGAGAGAGAGAGAGAGAGAGAGAGAGAGAGAGAGAGAGAGAGAGAGAGAGAGAGAGAGAGAGAGAGAGAGAGAGAGAGAGCGCGCACGACTATTTTGGCATTGATTATTTTTAAATTGTGCCTCTTCTTCATCATACCTGAATTCTAATTGAGTATGCTTTTAATATTTGAGAGTCTCCTCTCAAGACTTTGTATTGGGCGTAGTCGTCCATGCGGAAAAACATTTTGCGAAATGGTGACTGTCGCTGACAAAGGATTATATGTTTGTCTCCTAAACACAGTCTGTTAAACCAAGAGAATTATGTCACTGAACAAAGTCATGGGATTAAAACATGCGTTTTGCTTTATGATTTAGCACAATTGATGGTTGTTAGTTTCGCTTTTTTTGTGTGTGTTTTCATTTTATATTTACATTTTTGAGCTTCTGCAAGAGCAAGTTTATCATACCTTATTATTTGCATAACCTCTTTATGCGTGAATTTATTAATAACTTAGTATTTGCATATTTTTATTAGTGAAATTTCAAGTACATTTAAAAGTAACTTTAGACCGTGCATGTCTAATACTTGCCGTTGTATCACCTGCAAAATGCCATCCTCAAAATGTATTTTCTTGAAAATTGAACCCTAGGTCTTTGCTAAGCGCCTCACCTCATTATCGAGAATCCGTTTATCGTGAGTAAACGACCATCTAATTCCAGCTTCAAATCTTTCCCAAGGAAAGCAAGTAAGAAGAAACATGTAATTCCCTTTGCTGGAAGTGCTATAAAACAGACAAAAATTCAGCTTTAATGGCTGCTTTTCACACTCGACATCATTGAATGACTGCTTAACGAAGCATGAGAAATAACACGGGCTCCGATCCCCAGCCGTTAGGGATGGCGGGTTTTAGATGCCAGACAACACATTTTCACCTTTGGGGGTGACACTCGACCACCTCTGGACTTTTGTTCTTTTCCGCTTTCCTTCATTCGAAATCTCTGAAGGGTGTTCTAAAGATATTAATAATACCTTATCATTATTATCATTATCATTACTTGTGAAGCTACAACCCTAGTTGGAAAAGCAGGATGCCGTAAACGCAATGGCTCCAATAGGAAAAATAGCCCAGTGAGGAAAGGAAAGAAGGAACCAAGAAGTTTAAGAACAATAACATTGAAATAAATACCCTAAGATCATTCGTTTATTCTTTTATTCACTCATTTGAAACAAAGTTTCTGATGCTTTTTAGGTGCAACGAGTGTCATGGAGTCTGCATCTGGGACATCGATATCATTAGTGTTTAACAGCTGTAAAGTCGTACATCCTACAAAGGATCACAGAAGGACGAATATCCTGTTCATTTTCTCCCTCTTGGCTTTAATATTCCACAGTGGTCACCACTCTTGGGTTAGCGTGGGACTCATTACGAAGCCAGATTACGACTTTTAACGATTTTCAATGATGTGTGGCGCCAGAACGCTTGATTGATTGTGGTTTCTGAAAGGTTTCGGATTTTTCCTGACATTTTGGTGTATTTTGGCGAATTCAGAATACTGATAATAAATGGCTCTTCGTTTGGTGGATTTGCTCTTTTTAGTCGATCATTAAAATCATTACCGTTGTTATTGTTTTAGGTGTTGTTATTACTGTCTAGGTGGTTATTTTCTCTCGCTGTTTGATATTGTGCTAGACTGTACATTTTTAAAATTTGTTTATAGCCCAACCCTCTTAGAAGAATTATTTTGTTATTTTATGTATTTTGTGTTATTTTGTGGGACTTGAATAAGACACCAATCAGAAATTAGGAAATAGAAAACATCGAATGGATTATATCTCTCTCTCTCTCTCTCTCTCTCTCTCTCTCTCTCTCTCTCTCTCTCTCTCTCTCTCTCTCTCTCTCTCATCAGTGGGAAAAGTTGGTTTGGACCAGTGCAGTGGATTGTGTGAGTGAACAGGGTCCAGATCTTCGAAAAAGAAACTTCAGGATTACAATTACATAACAACAATGACTGTATTTTTATTATTATTGTTATTGTTATTATTGATTTTATTACCATTATTTGTAGTAGTAGTAGTAGTAGTAGTAGTAGTAGTAGTAGTAGTAGTAGTTGTTGTTGTAAGCTGCATTTTAACAAACCTCAGATTTAATATCAATATCGTTTTTATCATCATCCTTGAGACCTAAATCCCTTGTCGTATCATGTGAAATTCATAGTACCTCTTACTTATTCATTTGGCAATTTTGAAATTACTTTTTCCGTTCATTATTTTGTTTCCTTAATTACATGTCCGTACATGAAAAGTCTGCCTCCTGACAAGGAATTCCTTGTTTTCATAACATAAGAAATCTAATTTCTAAATTGAAATGACATGCAAATAAAGTTCGGTGCCAGAAGGATAGGTCTTTATGGATATATGGTTGACATTTTTACGTAACAATATTCAAGATGAATACTTTTCCTGAAGGAAAAGTTATTTACTATATAGGTATATTACTCTGACTGATAATTTAGTTGTTAACCCTATGGATTTTCTTATTTTAACTACAATAACGTCAACAGACAATAGAAAAAAATATGGTCATGATGGGGGAACTGGAGCCCCTTTAGTGTCTTACACATGAAAGAAATAAAATACACTCAAGTCCTGCAAAACCTACTAAAGGAATTACTTTATGATTTCATAAATATGTCACTCAAAGTTCAGTTCCAGTATAGCTTGGTCGGGTGATTTCCATTTTCATAAGTTTTACAACAATTGATCTCGATTTAAAGTTTCAAAAGTTGAAAAGGATAATGCTAACAGGAGTTTTCAGTTCTCATAATGCGTCTTCAAATCTAAAATATTCTCCTTTCGTGTATTTGTTTCATTTAACTGTTCTTAGCTATCTTGGAATGTCACAGCTAGTTACAGACCTAGTGAATTAATGCTTTGCTATCAATAAACTCCAAATAAAATAAATTTCCAAAGAAGTCTTTGCATGTCTGACTGAGGTGAAGGCTCGTTAGACCTAGAGGCTAAGGTCACATATAATCAGAAATCAAGGTCACCAAAATGGTTTTAAAATTGTAGATTAAGATTTTCGAGAATTTCATTGGGTCGGAGGTTAAGGTCACCTAACAGGCCTTGAAAAGAGGAGGGAAAGATATCATAGAACACCTGCAAGTTTATGGTCTAGGTTACAGCCATGAATCTTTCATTTGTGAGTCTTGGTGTTCATTTTCAAAGGTTTTAGTTTAATTTTTTTGTATGATCTATCGATAGATCAGAACTTCCTGAAAGAAATTAGGGCTTAAAAATTTGCACTGTTACTTAATAGTTATATAGATTGTATCTATACGGAGAGTAAACTGTAAAATATCAGTAACATTTTCAAACTGAAGAGAGAGAGAGAGAGAGAGAGAGAGAGAGAGAGAGAGAGAGAGAGAGAGAGAGAGAGAGAGAGAGAGAGAGAGAGAAAGAGAGATTGAGAGTTCATTCATATCTAGTGAACAAAAAACATAATGAAGAATCTGTAATCAAGAAGATTTAATGTAAGGTTTTACCTGCCTTACTCACATTTTTATCTCCACTTCTTTAGATCCCCCTTTATAACACCCATTTCCATCAGTAATTTTAACATATCTCCTCATCTCTTTCCTTCTACCCTTGCCCTTCTACAACCATTCTCAAGCAACCCTCAACCCCCTGTATCCTCTCTTGACAATAGAAGTCCAAATTTTTAATCTAAAATATTAGCGACGCAGGGTCAGGTGAGGTCGTGTGTGCCAAATGACCCGCCGCCTCTGGTCGTGGACGTTTATGTGATGATCGTGACGACACCCACAGCACGCGGGAGCTAACCACGACTAGTATAAACCCACACTCCCTCCCACACTCAGAGATCCTGCATTAGATCCCATGGGCTTCCCTGTACCCTCCTCCATGGCATACCCTCCTTTCCCCTCACAACCAGTCATATTACCCATTTTTCCCCCAAAGTTATTAGCAAGAGGGTCTAACCCTGTTTTCCCTGCTCCCTACTATTATCCTGTTGGATTCCTTACGACATTTCCCCATATTGACCTTTCCATAAGGAGATCCTTTAATATCATAATTGTTGTCAGGCGAATGCTAAAATAATGACCCCCCTCCTGTAACCCATCCTTTTTTTTTTTCTATCCCCAAGCTATTTGCCAGGGGGCCTAACCCTGTTTTCCTACTTCTTACTATTATCCTTTTGGATTTCCTATGATTGCTCCCTTTACTGATCTTGCCATGGGGAGATCTCTTAATATCCTATTTGTTGTTACACGCATGTTGAAATAATCTAAAGATTGAGGTTAATCATGTGATATGTATTCTACTTTCGAATATGAATTTAGAATTCATCCAGAAGCAATTTACCTAATCAAAAGAATCGGAAGGAGAAACAATTTTGACTTTTAACTGATTTCAAGATATCGTATTAACACTGTTTTGATATAGTAGTTTCCTGTATGTATTTGTTTATTTTTTTAAGAAGTTGCCCATATTTTTGTCTTGAAGGTTTTCTCTTAGTGTCTATTTTTCCCAGCGATAACTGAATTTTATGTTTTCGAGAGAGAGAGAGAGAGAGAGAGAGAGAGAGAGAGAGAGAGAGAGAGAGAGAGAGAGAAGACGTGAAAGATTAAGAGTTCATTCACAACTAGTGAACACAAAACATAATGAAGATTTGCAATCAAGATTTCATGTAAAGTTTTACCTGCCTTAGCCACATATTCTCCAACTTTTCGTTATCTCTACTTCTTTAGATCCCCTTTTATAACACCCATTTCCCTCAGTAATTTGAAAATATCTCCTCATCTCTTCCCTTTTCCCCTGGCCCTTCTACAACCATTCTCAAACAACCCTCAACCCCCTGTATCCTCTCTTGACAATAGAAGTCCAAATTTTTAATCTAAAATATTAGCGACGCAGGGTCAGGTGAGGTCGTGTGTGCCAAATGACCCGCCGCCTCTGGTCGTGGACGTTTATGTGATGATCGTGACGACACCCACAGCACGCGGGAGCTAACCACGACTAGTATAAACCCACACTCCCTCCCACACTCAGAGATCCTGCATTAGATCCCATGGGCTTCCCTGTACCCTCCTCCATGGCCTACCCTCCTTTAGATCCCCCCCCCCCTCCCCCACCAGTCATATTACCCTTTTTTCCCTCAAGTTATTTGCAAGAGGGTCAAAGCCTGTTTTCCTTACTCCTCACTATTATTCTTTTGGATTCCTAATGATATTTCCCCGTATTGATCTTGCCATAAGAAGAACTCCTAATTGTTGGTACCCGAATGTTGAAATAATAACCACCCCTCTCCTACAACCCATCTTTTTTTTTATCCCCAAACTATTTGCAAGAGGGTTTAGCCTTGTTTTCCCTGCTCCCCAATCTTTTTGAATTCCTTATGATTGGTCCCTGATCTTGCCATAGGTAGATCTCATATTATCCTTCATATGTTTATGTATTCTACTTTCGAATATAAATTCAGAATT
>NC_090726.1:154662795-154665295 GCF_036898095.1 Palaemon carinicauda | reverse complement strand
AGTGTGAAAATACAATTTTTTTTTTTTATGATGACCCATGAAAGAAAAAAGTATTAGACCTTATACGTTAATTCTAAATATCTATTGATCATTTTTTTCATCTGTTTTGAACATAATCTTTACTAGATAGACATGCTACTAAGAGCATTTTTGAAAAACAGCATATAAGAAGTTTTTCATAGTAATAATTAAAATATATTTACAATCTTCCGTTCAAAGATTTCTACTTCTTTTGTTCTTGTTTTTTTTTCTGTATAACACGCATCAACAAATTCTGTGACTAGTGTATTTAATTTTGATCTTATGAAATATATTTAGCCAGATGGATTTCAATAATGTTTGTTCAAAAGCATCAATGTCTGGTGAAGTAAGTAACTTCCATCGATATTCATAGAAAAAATCAAAGATGCTGAAACTTTACTTCTTTTACCCCTATTTTTGAATTCATAAATCGAGTCAAGAAGCCTTTTATTGAAAAAAATGAGGATATCCTGCGGTTTTCGGCCACCCTTTATAAGGACCAGATATTTTATAGAGTTCAGAGTATAGTTTGTTTAAAAAAAATCTTCCGCTTTTAAACTTGCAACAGCTGATAGTTTATATAAGCACTATTTCTCTCTCTCTCTCTCTCTCTCTCTTTCTCTCTCTCTCTCTCTCTCTCTCTCTCTCTTGTTGCTTTAATAGTAAAGAGGCTATTGAGGTTACTTTACGAACCCCCTTGTAATTTAGAAGCTTAAATGTTTGATTAGAATGTCATTTCAATTTCCCAAAGACTTTATACTTTTCGCTGTAAGATACGATCGTTAGTTAGAATTAACCGAACGTTTTTAGTCTGTGACAAATAATGTTAGTTCGTTTATTTTACGCTTAATGACATAATCTTTCTCCAAAAGGGTATTTTGACAGCCACGGCTCGCTTTTGAAAAGATCAGTTTGCAGGGGATTTATAAAGCTACGTGTCGGAGGCACATGTTTTACATTGTCCATTGTCTTGACAGATTTACAATCTTACTTACCCAGTTCTTTTATTACCACAGTTCTGATAAGCCCTTTCTTGTAAACCAGTATGTTAGTATTACATGGGCCGTCTAAGGAACTTGAAGTTGCAGTGTTTGATTAAAAATGAATTTAAAACTACCTTTTTTTTCTTCGGTGATATTTATAAATAATTCACTGTGTGCCTATATGTTTTTATCTGCTCATAACCTCAAGAGATTACTAAATTTACTGCTTTTGCGAGAGAGATATCAATGGTAATAAAAATTCATAAAATAATCCCATTCCGTCAGTACATCAATCAATCAGTTGTCTGGAAATCAGTCAGTTAATTTATTTTTCTTTACTACTACTAATACTACCACTATTATCATTATTGTTATTATTATTTACTATTATTATTTGCTATTATTATTTACTATTATTATTATAATTATTATTATTATTATTAATTACTACTACTACTACTACTACTACTACTACTACTACTACTACTACTACTAGCTAAGCTACCACCTTAGTTGTAAAAGCAGGATGCTGTAAGCCCAATGGCTCCAACAGGGAAAATAGCACAGCTAGGAAAGGAAATAAGGAAATAAATAAACTGCAAGAGAAGGAATAAACCATTAATACAAAATGCATCAAGTTATTCAATTTTTGGTAGCTTCTGTTATGTTACTGTATTTATCTTCGCCGGTGTTGAACACCAAATACCATATAAATAGAAGCATTTAGAACGTCATGATAATTCCCATTCCTGTTTTACTATGAACACCTTCGTCAGCAGGACCAATGCTATTATCATTCCCGTTGGGCACCATCTTCGCTGCCGCCATGTTATCATCACGCCGGTGTTGAACACCAAATACCATATAAATAGAAGCAGTTAGAATGTCATGATAATTCCCATTCCTGTTTTTCTATGAACACCTTCGTCAGCAGGACCAATGCTATTATCATTCCCGTTGGGCACCATCTTCGCCGCCGCCGCCATGTTATCATCACGGCCGATTCAACATCGTGGGCCGCATCGGCAAAATTGTGGGCTGTCCATTAACAGAAGGAACGCCTACTAATATCCATATCATGCCTCTGAGATATATCTTTGTTTTCTGTCCAGAATGATTAAGATGTGACCATGTGTTCTTGAATAAGAAGGTTACGTTTCGGACAACATGGTGTTGGTGTGTCTAGCCGAGAATGATAAGCTTCTCATTCTTTACAAGGATCATGTTAGAGACTGACTTGTAGAATTAGAAATACTCCATGGCTAGGTCGAGTGCGTCGAGCTTGTAGAATTTTATATGTATCATGACCGGAAGACGAATTCAGACATGAGTGTGGGAATAGAAAGTAGACATTCAGGACGAGGAGGTCTGGCTTGGTAAAAGAAGTCTCTCTCTCTCTCTCTCTCTCTCTCTCTCTCTCTCTCTCTCTCTCTCTCTCTCTCTCTCTCTCTCTCTCTCTCTCTCTCTCTCTCTCTCTCTAGAGAGAGAGAGAGAGA
>NC_090726.1:154650295-154657795 GCF_036898095.1 Palaemon carinicauda | reverse complement strand
GACTCCAAGTTTCTGATGCTTAAGTCAATACTGGTAGAACCATCTGATTTTTTAAACTTTTTTTTTGAGACCTGTTTTTGTTTTTTATTTTTTTAGAGACCGGCATTTTACATTTCATAATCTCATTTCCATCTACTGTGAGAGATTGAATATAAAATGAGAGGAAGATATCCAGGACCATCTATTAGGGAACGAGATAATGATAGAACTGATCATGATAAATAAAATGTTACAAGGTTGGAAATTGAGTATTAATGTAAAAGATATTGACCTTTGGTACCTATTGTTTATATGGAAGGGGATCAGGATACGACTAAGAGACAAATGGATACGGTATTCAAGAAGAAATGATCACTCATAGAACTATAATTTTGTATTTCACTATCAGAATGCCATATGGAAAAGATAAAAACGAAAGAAATACTTTATACTATGGGTCATTGAATATACAATGAAGGAAAACTGGCCACTATCTACAGTGTATACAGCGGGAGATATTGATTGGACTAGAAGTTCTTTTGAAATGATTTACTGAAAGAAATTGAATATACAAGGAATATATTTGCGATTGAATTTTGAGAAATTAAAAACATAGGAAAGGATATAGCATACTTAAAGGAGTTGAATGTACAGGGAAAGGAATAATTCCATGCAATTTATACTATGTAGGCATATAAGTTGGGATTTTCAGCGGACTAGAAAAAACAAATGAAACTTTGTTTTCAGAATTCGAATATAATGATAAATTGGAATAAAAAAAAGACATATAAAATTATATATTGTAGGAAGTTGAATGTATAAAAAGGAATACGGTTAAGACTATCTATGATAGTGAGTCTTATCTGTTGTTTATTAAGAAAAAAAAAGTTTAGGTACTTATCTATGAGTTTAGAATATGAATTACTTAATTTTGATTCCGAAAATACTTTGGTTAAATTACCTGATATAAGGATACTTCTATATGAAGAAGTGAAGAGCAAAATTTACTCTATATTAGATGGAAAGACATGGGCAGGTATTAATGATATTTGCTAGTTGAATCAATAAGTTAAAATGCCAAGGAGAGTGTGAATTTCAGGAAAATTACGAAATACATAACTTGAATCTGCTGTTCTCTGACGTACTGTACAATGATATCGATATGAGCAGAAAAAGAGGAGAGGTTAAATCGATTATTCAGTCATACCACTATGACGAATGACGTAAGAGACCCCCATCCTTTAGCTGCTTTCCAACCTTGAAGTGCATAAAGATGAAGACAATCGGCAGGGAGTAGCTAAAGAGGCACAGGATTATGAATATGTAAAATATAGTTGTACATAGGTTTCATTTCTTACTTTCTAGGGTGAGGATGCAAGGTAGAAAAGTTATTAGGAGTTATATTGCCCTTCATACACACACACACACACGCACACACACACGCACACACACACACACACACGCACACACACACACACACGCACACACACATATATATATATATATATATATATATGTGTGTGTGTGTGTGTGTGTATATATATATATATATATATATATAAATATATATATATATATATATATATATATATATTTATATATATATATTTATATATATAGTATCGTTCCTATCTTTCATTTTCCTTCCCGATACCTAACAGAGATCTTAGACGTAAAAACGACTTTTCAAACTGGTCACATCACCCACACCGAAAAGCTATTTGAGCCTAAGTTAAGCCCCACAAATAGCTGGTTTAAGCTGGCGAAAGCGAATTAAATCCCCCTTTTGCCCACCCTATTCCCTCCCTACAACGCCTCTTCCATCTCCCTACCCACCTACCTATCTTCCCCCTCTGACTATTGCTCCGACCATCCTTCTCTCCCTCCTATCCCTCCCCCTGTCTCCCTATTCCCTCCGCCGCCGCATCGTCAATGGCTGTTGATTTGAAGTGACACTAAGTCTCTTGTTTATCATGATTTGGAATCAGAATTGCCGTCGTTTTAGCTCGGCTTTCCGAACTCCCATTGGCTGGTTGCGAAGACCATTTGACCTCGCTTTTGACCCCGGGTGAGCATGTGACGCTTGGGAAACTCAATAACATATGTCGTGAGGCTCCGCTAGGCAAGGTTCTGTATTCATCATTTTTTTTTTCTGATTCCGGACTTGGAGTATGGTCTTCTCAATTTTTTTTTTTTTTTTTTTTTTGAAATCTTATAAATATGACATTCTTTTGAATTTGGTAAAAAAGAAAATGTTACAAGCGGTTCATTGTTATTAAGGAATTACTCTTGAAATATTAGAAAAGGGATTTGTATTTTAAAGTTTGCCATGTAATTTACACAAATTATCCGAGCTGTACTGTAAAAATAGATACCTACTTCACATAGGTATTTTTATTTGATGGAACGTACTTTAATTATTTATGATACATCCAAGATCCTTTTGAATGTATTTGAAATAACTTCTTTACATCTGTTGTAATTTACTAACGTAGGTGTATCACACCGCTTTCAGTATTTGATAAATGCATTTCATATAATTAGAGCTTTCGATAATTAGGCACGTGATTACGCTTTACGCTTTACGTAGGAATATATTTGTATTATCTATCACCATCATCATCATCATCATCAGTGGCTTCATACAGGTACTTTTCTCTCACATCAAAAGAAAAGTAAGGGAGGATTAGAGTTGCATGTCCCACATTTCAGGAGATTGGCAAGGAAATATTAAATGCGTCCATTTATTTGTTATCTAATTAGCCTACTGTTGAGAGAGAGAGAGAGAGAGAGAGAGAGAGAGAGAGAGAGAGAGAGAGAGAGAGAGAGAGAGAGAGAGAGAGAAAATAATAGCAAAAAAAAAAGGGTACCCAAACATTTTCGAACCTCTTTGAGCTAGAAGTTTGTTGCAGGTAAGTATGCACGAAGGTGTAAATTATCACCGCCATTCTGCGAAAGAAAAAAGAAAAGAAAAAGGATCGAGAGTACATCTGACAATTTTTCGTGGGGATTTAAGACCCACTAAACATGACCTTTGGATGCTCCAGTATTGCACGAACACTTCTTACGTGCCGTTAATTATACCCGGATTAAAAAATGGATTTACAAATCGTGGCGATAATCAGCTCATTAATGGAGCTTCGGGATGAAAGAGGAGGCATTGCTGCTGGGCAGGAGAGAGAGAGAGAGAGAGAGAGAGAGGAGAGAGAGAGAGAGAGAGACTATTTGGTTGTTTGTTTTCACTTTTTAGTTTTAAAACACGAAGATGAACATTTCACACACGTAGAGGAGTTTATATTTTACTCATCCGTTAATGAATTTATAGACTTTACTCCTTTTTGTTTCTCTTATCCAACTGCACAGTATACGTATTGAAGCATTGATATTCATGTACGCATGCACACATACCATTTACAGGTGTTTAAAGGTTTAAAGGCCACTCATTACTGGCAGAGCCAAGGGACAGTAACCATGCCCTAGCTAGCAGGATAATGCCCTAGAGACTGACCGCATATGCATTATGATCATCACCGAATTCCATCCAAGTTAGGACCAGGGAAGGGCATACAATGGCTGCTGATGGATGAGGTGGTAGACCTATAGGCTGCCTGAAACCCTTCATCCTTAGCTCACAAGGAAGGTGTGGTTGCAGACACTACAAGAATCTATCGAGCTTGAGCGGGATTCAGCCCGGCGAAAAGCCAGGCAGAGACGTTTCCAATAGGCCACCACAACCACGAAAATGATAAACCATTCAGGTTTCTGAGTAAATGTTAAGGTGTTAGATGTACTAGCTCCTTGCTTTTCCTTTCTGACCACAGCCAAAGCTGGTATGTACTGTATTTGGTGTCCACAGCGCTAGCAAACGTGATTTGAGCACTCCACCGTTTAATGAGGTCGCTCTCTATCTTATTGAACTTACCAAAAGTAAGGACTTTGATATTCATGTATCTGTTAAGGTAACAGGAGTTATGAAAAGGTACGTGAAATATGCAATCATATAAACTATCTCGACTTCCACAAATAGGAAAAAAACATGTATTCAATTGCACGTGCAGGGCAAAAATATATTTAGGCCTATGTAATTAGTGTTTATATATATACACATACATATATATATATATATATATATATATATATATATATATATATATATATATATATATATATACATATATACACACACACATATATATATATATATATACATATATATATACATACATATACATATATATATATACATATATATGTAATATGATTATATATATATATATATATATATATATATATATATATATATATATATATACAGTCAGCGCGGATCGCTCTGTCCGGGCAGCATCCGCCGTGCATTCATTTTGGTCCCCCCCCCCCATATCAACACTAATACACAATATAAATCAATAAAAATTTAATTGAACACTCACCAATATCCCTGCTACTTGTCTATAGGGTAGCCTTTCCTCTTCTTGACCTCCAAAAGTCGTTGAGGAATGCTATCTGCTAAATTATGAAGAATTTCTGCAGGTATTTCAGCCCACACTTTATGGAGCACTGCCTCGAGAAGTGTGACGTTTGTCGTAACTTCTTTACAAAGGCGGGCTTTAACTATCGCCCAAAAGTTCTCAATGGGCGAAATATCAGGACTTTGACCTGGCCAATCAGTAATATAGTCAACTTCGCTATTTTCAAGCCACTTTTTCACTTTCTTAGCCGTATGGCAAGGGGCACCGTCCTGCTGAAAAATTTCAGCTCCTGTAGCCGCAAAACAATCCCCTAAATTTTCCTTCAAAATGTTCAAATATTGGTCAGCATTAACCGTTATGCCTTTAGGCAAAACAACAAGTCTTGGGGCACCACCGTAGGCAAACGTACCCCATACCATAAGCGATGCTGGGTGCTTTACTGTCTTGGCCGTCAAGTTAGGCTTAAGAGGATCTGACCCCTTTCGCCTCCACACTTTTTTCCCGGTCGTCTCACTCACACAAAAGGTTGCTTCGTCACTCCACAAGACACTTCGCCACTGCTCCAAGGTCCAATCCTTGTATGTCTTGGCAAAAGCAACCCTCCTCTTTCTCTGTCTCTCAGTTAAAGCGGGCTTCTTTCTTGCGATCACTTTCTCGTAGTCGAGGCGCTTCGACAGGTTTTCCTGAATCGTACGAAAACTGACGTCGCTCAACAATTTAGGGTTCTGTTCTTTCAGTTGCTTAGCAGTTAATGTAGGATTTTCTTCTATGCTTCGTTTTAAAATCCCTAAAGTACGATCAGGAATCTTCCGGGGGGGTGGGGGGGGAACCAGCATAGGAGTGAGAAGGGATCTCGTCGCTACCCCCTGCCTTGAACTTGGCCACCAAGCGCCTCACTGTCCTCTCGTTCACGCCAGTATTCTTCACTATTTCCTTTGTTTGCAGACCTAACTTATGACAAGTTATGACTCTAACAATGTCATCGTGACTTGTACGGGGTCTAGACATCACTGGGGGGGGGGGGGTTGATAGACAAAAATGCCACGCGAACTCACAAAAGAACGATTGCTACTCGGCCCTCTCAACCTGACACGACCTCACTCCACGACTTCAGGAAAGACACTGACTAGTTTCCACCTGCGCAGATATGTAGATGCCAACTTGTATAAAAAGATGCCAATTAGTCAATTTGTCCCAGTCGATTTTTTCCCCGATGAACCCCATGCCTCCGATTTACGCGGAACGCTGTGTCCGGCCCACTACCCGGACACAGCGATCCGCGCTGACTGTATATATGTATGTATATAGGTGTGTATATATACACAGACATCTATATTTGTATTTACACACACAAATTTATATATATATATATGTATATATATACATATACATATATATATATATATATATATATATATATATATATATATATATATTCTGTCATGCTGAGTTCCATTGGCAAACTTATGACTACTTGGTCTCTCCATCCCTTGGGTAGTAGTGGAGAGAAGGTGTAGTCATACACTGGTAAGAGTGGGTACCTTGCTGTAGTTAAGAAAGTGGAGGGGGTGGGAAAGGTTGAAACTGGGTGCGCGCGGCGCGTATGTGTATATCCATCTAAATATTTAGCCATCACTTTTGACTGGCCGCATACATTAGTGTTTTTATATACATATATATATATATATATATATATATATATATATATATATATATATATATATATATATATATATATTACTAATGGTCTGAGCCAAGAATCTTGCAACTTGTGATGTATTGATGGAACCCATCGTTAAGAATTTTAAAACTTAGTTCACAATTGTTAATATTCACAGTGACTTGTAACACTCGTTGCAACTGCATAAAATGATAGATAGTGAAGGGATTTTCCTAATATTTAAATAAGTGGGAGCCTTTGTGTTAATGTCGCTCTTCCCATAACAAATACTCGTTTTTGTCTTGGCTAAAATCTATGTGTTCACTACCTGTCTGTTCGTCTGGTTGTTAGTTTTTTTTTATAGTAACTTTACACAAAAATTAATATACCTATTTTCATCAAACTTGGTAGTCATGTTGTGTATGACCCAAGGATAAATCTGGAACATTTTGGATAAAGTACATCAAAGTACTACACAACAGTACTTTGAAATGTTAAGTAAACGGCAAATATTTTGTCAGTTTCTTTTTCTTTTTGTGAATACCATTAGGCTGTACCCACCAAACCAATTTGTTGGACATGTGGGGTATAACCCAAGGGCAAATCCATCGAAGAGCAAGTACGCAGTGAAGTTAAGAGCAAAATAAGACTGCTTGGTGTCGTGGGGCGAAGGCATGCTCTCTACTGAGTGCACTTCTAGTTGTATTCTGTATTGTGTATATCCTATATGATGTACTTTGTTGAGACATGCATGTTTAAGGGTGACTAGCTTCTAAAGGGTTTTCCTTATATGCATTCATTAAATCCATGTAAGACCCAGTTTAATCTCCCTTAAAGAAAATTAGCTCTTCATCTCTTACTCCTCCCATAGCCTCTATCAATCATCCAAGAATTTTTTTTTCTTTTTTGTTTTTTATCCTCGTTTAAGAGAAGACTAGAAACGGCAAACCTTGATCGAGTGTCTACCATTTACTATATGTATACATTACTGATCTTGTGTATGCCTATTAAATACTTCGTTGGGATCCTCATCTCTGGATTTTTCGTCGTAACGACTTTACAAAATTGCTGGTCAATTTGGTAAGTGACGCTTCCATTTCTCGGGTATAATATAAACCTATAAAACTTTATGTCAATATTTTTCATTCCTGAATATCTTCCTGGAAGAAAGAATTTTCCTTTCAACTTGATGGATATTTTTAGTCTCGCTATATGCAGTTATGAGATGACAATGATTTTCAGACTGGTAAAGTTGCCTTGTTCTTAGAAATAGCTTCCTCGTCTTGGTCACCCTCAGGTTTGATAGTGCCCGAAGGTTAACAGCAGAATCACTCCTCATTATGTACTCAATAGCATCCTTCGAACTGTGTCCTTTTCGCTGGCCGGTAAGTC
>NC_090726.1:154632795-154637795 GCF_036898095.1 Palaemon carinicauda | reverse complement strand
TTCGATGTAGAAGATTTTATCATCATTGATATGGTGTAGGATATGCCAGATATCATTGCATCAATTCCAAATAATTTTGTCATCCGAGATTATGTAGGATTTTTCACGAAAAAGAGTATTTGAAAAAGATAAGGTGTTTCGAATCAAATATTTACATAAATTGACTTTTTGACATCAGTTTAATTTAAGGTATCGATCAATTTATTTATAATCTCATCGATTCACCTGAACGCGCTTTTATAAGATTTAAAAAAGATATATACTGAAGATTATTATTTTGAT
The DNA here is from genome assembly GCF_036898095.1 of Palaemon carinicauda. NCBI lineage: Eukaryota > Metazoa > Arthropoda > Malacostraca > Decapoda > Palaemonidae > Palaemon > Palaemon carinicauda. The sequence continues at coordinate 154,637,513 of NC_090726.1, read as the reverse complement.
AAAATTCTTTTTCTTATTTTTTCACATTTTTAATCAGGAATTATTAATAATACACGTTAGATCTATTTCATATTTTGTGATACCACATACAATCATTTTTCCATGTGTTTAAATTGTTACCATTGATGCTTTTTTCCTTAATCTCTCTCTCTCTCTCTCTCTCTCTCTCTCTCTCTCTCTCTCTCTCTCTCATAATCATAAATTCCATCCCTACGTAATACTTGCCAGCTCTCTCTCTCTCTCTCTCTCTCTCTCTCTCTCTCTCTCTCTCTCTCTCATCATAATCATAAATTCTATCCCATTCTTTATATTCGCAAGGTATATCCTTCTCATCTTGCTTCACCGAAATCTTAATTTTCTAATATTCCCCTTTTTTTCTCTCTCTCTCCTTGCAAGCGACCTCCTCACCTCCTCCCTATCCCGGCCATCTTTATTATCCTCTCGCGTCCTCCCATCTTCATTAACTAAATCCCCCCAATAACAAACATACTGTAAGTACCGGCAGTATAATCATCATGCATTATTGCTTCTCCCTCGTCGTCTCGACTACAATAGCTCATCGGCCGTTACCGTGAGACCAAGGGGCTTCCTTGCTGACGTCATTCATTCTTTGAGGTTTTCGGTGGGCGAATGGGAGGGAATTTACATAAAGTTATCATTATTATCGCATACTTTTTTCCTTTATGTTAGCGTTTATTTATATAAGTAATTGAATTCGGTTTCGTTGTTGTTTTTCTGTCGGTCTCGTTTTCAGTTAAAGAGGAGTATCATCAAAAGTTATTATAGGTTCCATAATATTCCCTCTCTCTCTCTCTCTCTCTCTCTCTCTCTCTCTCTCTCTCTCTCTCTCTCTCTCTCTCTCTCTCTCTCTCTCTCTCTCTCTCTCTTCTTGTACAGATTATATTCACAAAATTATAAAAATCGTATTTCCGTAAATTCTATAGTAGCATTCAGCCACACTCAGCTTGTGTGTGGTTCAGTTTGATTCCACCCTCTGAGACGCTCGTATTATATGTATATATATATATATGTATATATATATGTATATATATATATATATATATATATATATATATATATATATATATATGTATATATATATATATATATATATGTATATATATATATATATATATATATATATATATATATATAGTTACGGTTATGTTAATCATCTTTATTACTTCGTTAGGTCTGGAATTTCCTATTCAATTCACATGTTATCTATTCTATTGATATTGTTTCCACTTTATTTAGTTATGCTATAAATAACATACAATATATCTTTAAATCGTGTAAATTTTAAAATGTGATAATTTTAAATCAACGAATATGCGGTTCATTCCAGCAAGTTGCTATAATTATGAAAATACGGATTTCTGCAACAGTAAAATGAATTATTATTATTATTATTATTATTATTATTATTATTATTATTATTATCCTCGTTGTTGGTTTTTTTAGGCCCAAGTTTATGTTAAACAAACCAGGATTGTCGTGGCTGGGTGGTAGCATCCTTGCCTGGCAATTGCCAGACTAGGGTACGAATCCCGCTCAAACTTGTTAGTTCCTTTGGGCTCTGCAACCGCACCATCCTTGTGATCTAAGGATAAAGGGTTTCGGGAAGCCTATAGGTATATCTGCTGAGTCATCAGCACCCATTGTCTGTTCCTTCTTGGTCCTAGCTTGGGTGGAGAGGGGCTTTGGGCGCTGACCATATAGGGCCTTTTCCTGCTTGATAGGGCAATGTCACTGTTCCTTGCCTCTGCCATTCATGAGCGGCCTTTAAACCTTCAAAAGGACATTAGTATGCAGTTCAAACTTTCACGGAATAAAACAGCTCTATGCAAGATGAGAAAAAAACAGACTATCATGACCCTTGGCTGGTTGATTGGTTTGTCTGCGAGTTTTTATTTGTTGAAATCAGCAGTTGAAAACCAGCTTTCTGTTACCTGACTCCAATCCCCTTCTCTTCCCCCTCCCATCAAGAAAGTAAAAATGCTGATAACCTTCGAATAAAAGAGGAGGTCGGGGATTATTATAAAGAAAAAGGAAACGTAAATTCTACCTTGTTTTCTACCATGTCGATCCCCATAGTGAAGTGGGGCATCTCTCGTGACGTAACCTCTAATCATTTATTCATTAAACTATTTTACCCTTTTACCCCGAGTTTAACTCTTCGCTATCGGCATCATCACCCCGCATTTTTTCCCCCGCAAACCGTTATTTTCCATATTTGATCTCCATTCCGTCGGCCATTTCCCACAAGGAAATAAATCGCCCGGTATTGGTTGGCGTCGGCAGGTGAGGTCCCTCAGGTTAACAAGCCTGTAGTTAGGTTGAGAAATATGCACGATTCGGCGAAAGCACCCGATGGGAAGGAGCCTCTAAATGAATATCAATAAAAACGTCTCGTCATTTCTACGGTGTGATTGGCGTTGGCTACAATGAGATTTTATTCATATAACCCTCTTCGGCCGATGCCTCCTCCTCCCTTTACGGTCCCTTGCGTCTTGCGAAAATTATATATATATATTATTATTATTATTATTACTATCCAAGCTACAACCCTAATTGGAAAAGCAAGATGCTATAAGCCCAGGGGCTCCAATAGGGAAAAATAGCCCAGTGAGGAAAGGAAATAAGGAAATAAATAACTGAAGAGAACAAATTAACAATAAGTCATTCTAAAAAAAGTAATGTCAAAAGAGATATATCATATATAAACTATTAACAACGTCAACAACAAAAATGTCATATATAAACTATAAAAAGACTCATGTCCGTCTGGTCAACAAAAAAACATTTGCTCCAACTTTGAACTTTTGAAGTTCTACTGATTCAACAACACGATTAGGAAGATCATTCCACAACTTGGTAACAGCTGGAATAAAACTTCTAGAGTACTGCGTAGTATTGAGTCTTATGATGGAGAAGGCCTGGCTATTAGAATTAACTGCCTGCCTAGTATTACGAACAGGATAGAATTGTCCAGGGAGATCTGAATGTAAAGGATGGTCAGAGTTATGAAAAATCTTATGCAACATGCATAATGAACTAATTGATCGACGGTGCCAGAGATTAATATCTAGATCAGGAATAAGAAATTTAATAGACCGTAAGTTTCTGTCCAACAAATTAAGATGAGAATCAGCAGCTGAAGACCAGACAGGAGAACAATACTCAAAACAAGGTAGAATAAAAGAATTAAAACACTTCTTCAGAATAGATTGATCACCGAATATCTTAAAAGACTTTCTCAATAAGCCAATTTTTTGTGCAATTGAAGAAGACACAGACCTTATATGTTTCTCAAAAGTAAATTTGCTGTCAAGAATCACGCCTAAAATTTTGAAAGAGTCATACAAATTTAAAGAAACATTATCAATACTGAGATCCGGATGTTGAGGAGCCACCGTCCTTGACCTACTTACAATCATACTTTGAGTTTTGTTAGGATTCAACTTCATACCCCATAATTTGCACCATGCACTAATTTTAGCTAAATCTCTATTAAGGGATTCACCAACCCCAGATCTACATTCAGGGGATGGAATTGATGCAAAGAGAGTAGCATCATCTGCATATGCAACAAGCTTATTTTCTAGGCCAAACCACATGTCATGTGTATATAGTATGAAAAGTAATGGGCCAAGAACACTACCCTGTGGAACACCGGATATCACATTCCTATACTCACTATGGTGCCCATCAACAACAACTCTTTGAGATCTACTACTTAAAAAATCAATAATAATGCTAAGAAACGACCCACCCACTCCCAACTGTTTCAGTTTGAAAACAAGGGCCTCATGATTAACACGGTCAAAGGCAGCACTAAAATCAAGGCCAATCATACGAACTTCCCGACCACAATCAAGGGATTTCTGTACTGCATTGGAGATTGTAAGAAGGGCATCACATGCTCCAAGGCCTTTACGAAAACCAAATTGCAAACTAGGGAATAGATGATTACCTTCAGCAAACCTATTAAGACGTTTTGCCAGAAGACGTTCAAAAACTTTAGATAATATGGGAGTTATGGAAATTGGGCGGTAATCAGTGGGACTTGAGCTACCACAAACACATTTACATAGAGGAGTAACATTACCAATTCTCCAACAAGTGCTAAAAGCTCCTCTTCTTGCTAACTTGCGTAAAATAACTGATAACTTTGGAGCTAAGAAATCTGCTGTCTTTATAAAAAACAAAGGAAAAATACCATTAGGGTCTACACCTCCATAAGCATCAAGGTCCATCAACAGAGCTTTAATCTCACGAGAGCGAAAAGCTAAACTAGTTAGTTTAGCCTCAGGAAAACAGGAATGAGGAAGTTCAAGTTTTTCATTACTCTGTTTACTGTCAAAAACATCAGCCAAAAGGGTTGCCTTTTCCTTTGGACAGTGAGTGACTGAGCCATCTGGTTTAAGTAAAGGAGGAACTGTTGCATCTACACCAAAGAGTGCAGATTTAAGGGTAGACCACCATTTATGTTCCTGAGTTGTACCAGAGAGGGTTTCTTTTATGATTAAATTGTACTCCTTTTCAGTAGAGGCATAAACTCTCTGAGCAAAAGCTCGAAGCTGAGTATAGTTGTTCCAGGTCAAATCTGATCTGTTACCCTTCCAAAGGTGATAGGCCTCCTGCTTCTCCAAATAAGCACGTCTACAATCATCATTGAACCACGGTTTGTCCTTCATTCGGTACCTTAGCACACG
>NC_090726.1:154622795-154627795 GCF_036898095.1 Palaemon carinicauda | reverse complement strand
TATATATATATATATATATATATATATATATATATATATGTGTGTGTGTGTGTGTGTGTGTTTATGCATATATTTACTTATGTATTTATATAGCTTTTTATTGTGGTTGTGGTCTGTTTTGTATTACGTTTTGATGTGTATGAGAAAAATTATTTGACTTTAAAGTGTATTGATAATCTTTCCGTTCATGATTCATAACGCGGCGTTCGACTCTATATCCTTACATGGAAGTTCTTTCTGAATGTAACTTGTAACTACTAATATATATATATATATATATATATATATATATATATATATATATATATATATATATATATATATATATATATTCATGCAGAAAATGATGAATTAAATATAACCGTTGAAATCGTAATATCAGATAACTTGAGAACAGAAACGCAAAATTATAAGTGTGCAAATAATGCAGTGTATTTATATAATTTCCATTCTTGGCCACATACAAACATTTTCATTATTTTAAGGACAATAAAAAAGATGAAAAAATATACATAATATAGAGATTCTAACATGATTTTATCGAAGCAATTAAAAATCAGAACAACTTTAATAGTGTCAGATGATTAACCAAGAATTTCAAGATGTAAGTAGAGAATTGAATTAACGTTTGGAGAAAATTAACAATGAAATTTTCAAGTGACTCATTGTTCTGGTACGTAGAACCGCTCTCACCATAAAAAAAAAGACAAGAAAAAGAAAAACCGAACTAAAAAGAAATTTGGAGGAGGATGTAAGGTATTCAGGCAAATTTATCGTGATTGTAATTGACATGTGAACATGTTTATGGAGTGAAAAATAGAAGACTCTGTCAGACCTTACTCGCTATCCGGTCAAATCACAGGTTGGGAGGGTTGAGTCTTCTGGAGATGTCAAGAATATTCTCTGAGAGAGAGAGAGAGAGAGAGAGAGAGAGAGAGAGAGAGAGAGAGAGAGAGAGAGAGATTCGGCCTGAATATATAGGTTTTTGATTATGTTTGTAGTAGGTTGGTCAAAATTCGCCCGTAACTTTTTGAGTTAGGTTGGTGGCAAACAAATATACATAGGTGAAAACATGACATCCTTGGCGGAGGTAATAATAATAATAATAATAATTTGGAATTACAAGATATATCTTTGGATTTATTAAACGTAATTAATTTTTCTTACCTTCTAAATTCCTGGAATTTATCCATTTATCTAAACACCGAAATCTTTTAACCCTTCCAGAAACCACGTTATTACTTCCATTCTCAACTCGGGGCCGTTCTCACATAGGGGACCAAAACCCCCTGTTTCACGCTACGCTCAAGTCTGCCTCACATAAATCTACATTAAGCCTTTATATGGGAGGTCAATCATATTCAGACTTTCAAAAAAATTTGCAGGGACTATTGCAATATATGAAGAAACATGTAAAAAAGCAAACATTTCAATAGTGTAATATGTATTCTAAAGGATTTTAACATATGTCTCTTTGCAAACGAAGTCCTCTCAGGAAAAAATAACTATCTGTAATTACATATTGCATTATAAATACGTCCTTGTTACATACGCATTTTTAGCCAAAGTTTACGTTATATCCAAATAGATACCAAAACTTTTCTATCCGTTTCAAACCGATAAATCCAAATAAGCAAGTGATGATTTTTTCTCCTGACAAATTCCAAACTCATTTTAAAAGATAAAGTGCCTTTAATCTTTCATAGAAAATTTAAAGGTATTTATTCAAATGTAGATCGAAGTTAATATTAGTTATTTTTCGTACTTATTTGTTCATTTGTTTACTTATTAGTTTATAAAGTTGCCGACGAGAGTGTTTTTGAATTGGTCGCCGCACATTGCCAAGCATAAAAACAAATGCTTGAATGTAAGTGAATAAGTCGCCAAAAAAAGATGTTAAATAGTGATATTTGGTAAATACTGTATATTTTGTAAAGGTGATAAGGTAAAGGACTCTGTTAATATACATAGCTTGGTAATATACATAGCTTGCAGAAGTTCTACTCAGATGCGTATAAAAACATTGAAGGAAAGAAAATGATGAAGATTTACTATGTAAAATAAGAGGACTAGATCTTTTCGCAAGGGAGACCCAATTTCATGAGTGCTGACCCAAGCAATTTTTAGTGAGACGAATACCTCAGCAGTGTTACAGCATCACAGAAACTGAGGAAACATCAGACAAGAAAAGATGTATAGAGAAAGCATTTTCGCATCTACGATTTTATAAAAAAAAGAATTTATTCACAGAGTTTGGGTTCTAAAACATTGTCATTTAGAAATGTGTATAATGAGAATCTATGCAACAATAGCAATAATGAACAAGCTTTTGAAATAACTAGTCAATCTCAGGTTGAAGATAGAAAACTGTTCTGACCTGAAAGACAGCATCGACTTTGATCCTCCCCATATAAAGACACACTGATATCTTTTTTTTTTAATCTTTGGAATCACTGAAAACAATTGTTCTTCTTCTTGTAATTTGTGAGATGATGACAGGATGAAAGAAGTTAGTCTTGAGCTTTACACTAAATTACTCAATGCCTTCAAAGAAATCTAGACACTTCTATGGCCCACCAAATCTAGTGACGTTCCTTATCATTATTATTATTATTAATATTATTATTTAATATTATTATTATTATTATTACTAGCGAAGCTACAACCGTAGTTGGAAAAGCAGGATGCTATAATTCCAGTGGCTCGAACAGGGAAAATAGCACAGGGAGGAAAGGGAAAAAGGAAAATAGAATAGTTTAAGAAGAGTAATAACATTAGAATAAATTGCTTGTCATATGCCCTTTAAGAGTCAATTTATCCCTGCTATATCGGGATCTGTGTCTAGTAGGCTACTGCCAATACTCTAAACTTTACGACAACTTTGTATCTAGATATATGTATATATATATATATATATATATATATATATATATATATATATATATATGATATATTATATATATATTATATATATAGATATATATATATGTATATATATATACATATATATATATATATATATATATATATATATATATATATATATATATATATATATAATTACAGTATTTTTTAGATTTTTTAACGGACGCCCTGTCCTTCCAGCGGGAAGGGGTTGCCCCGCCCTGCCAGTGGGAAGGGGGTGAGCCCTGCCCTGCCAGCGGGAAGGTAGGGCCCCGCCCTGCCAGCAGGGAGGAGGGGAGCCCCCCTGCCAGCAGGAAGGGGGGAGCCCCGCCCTGCCAGCAGGAAGGGGGGAGCCCCGCCCTGCCAGCAGGAAGGGGGAGCTCCATCCTGCCAGCAGGAAAGGGGGAGCCCCGCCCTGCCCGCGGGAAGGAGGTAGCCCCGCCCTGTCAGCGGGAGGGGGGAGTCCCCCCTGCCAGTTGGAAGGGGGGAGACCCGCCCAGCCAGCGGGAAGGGGGGAGCCCCGCCCTGCCAGCGGGAAGGGGGGACTCCCGCTCGGCCAGCGTGAAGGGGGGAGCCCTGCCCTGTTAGCGGGAAAGGGGGAGCCCCGTCCTGCCAGCGGGAAGGGGGGAGCCCCGCCTTGCCAGCGGGAAGGGGGGAGCCCCACCCTTCCAGCGGGAAGGGGGGAACCCACCCAGCTAGCTGGAAGGGGGGGAGGCCCGCCCGGCCAGCGGGAAGGGGGGAGGCCCGCCCTGGCTAGCGGGAAGCGGGCAGCCTAGCCGAGCCACCAATATAAAGTTCCTGTATCTAGCTTATTTTTAGAAAACATGAGGGCCTTTTGGAAATCTCTAACAGGCTCCAAAAAGTCTTCAAAGTCTTCAAACCTTCCCTAACTCATTGTTTGTCTCCAATTTGTCTTTCGTCATCAATAGTAAAGTTGAATGCTTTCCTGCCAGAGCTCCAAAAGGAGAAATTTGGAATACCCGTGTAATCCCAAATTGCCTTCAAATTGTCATTCGTCTCAAGCATAAATGTTAGAAAAGGTAAAAAGGTAAAAATTCTTTCCTGTCAGAGCTCCAAAAGATTCTAGTCTCTCTGTTAAGAGGAATATGGAATACCGGTGCATTCTAAAATTCGCTTCAAATTGTCATTCGTCTTGAGCCGGATTGTTAAAAAAGGTAAAAGATTGTTTTAATCATTTTATTGATCAACCCAAATTTGCAAAATTTTATCACCGACTTGCCTTTGAGGCCATTAAAAAGGAAAAAAGATTTGGGTGATGCAGAAAATGCTTTGGTGAAAGTTAAGAGAATTATTGAATCTGCGACTTTGGAAGAAAACCAAAATCCAAAAAGGAATCAAGGACAAGTGGAATCAGGAAGGCAGTTATAAAAAGCTAAACAAGAATCTTCAAGACTAATAATGGATTTATTTGAAAGGATTCGGACAGAAAATACAGGAAGAACAGGGAGACAGGAAGGAGAACGGGAGAGAAGAAATAGAATCCGAAAAGGAGAACTAGTCATTATGTGTTGATCACTTTACGGTTGTGCGGATTTGAATTGAGAGAGTAAAGTCTATAATGTTGAAGATCGAAAAATAAAGATTGTGCAGAATAAGGCGGAAATTGCACAGACGTAGAGAAACCTGAAGGATCATAGAAAGCAAAAATTCTTCAATCTGAAGCAATTTTTTTCCCCTCTAAAAGGAAGAACTTCTAAGGAGAGACACTCCAATTGGACGTCTTTCTATTAACACGCTCTTATAAGAAAAATAATTATCTAGGACTGACGAAGGAACGGGTTTGGGATCGGCGATTTTTGGTTTACGGTGCCCAAGATTTGAACTTCGGGCTCCAGCTTCGGTCGTCATTTTGTGTCAGCCTCATCATCGTCTGTCTGCCGTCGGTGTTCGTGTCATCCAACACAAGTAACAGCTAAAGATACAAAAAACATATTTTAATTACAAAGGGATCAATGGTTAAATTGGGTTCCGTCAGTATGAAACCCCTTCAAGATGTTCGTCTAAAGGAATTCGACCAAGAAGCGGCAGTAGGAGAGGAACTGCTCAAACGAATACTCTGAGGAAAGAGTTCGTTG
>NC_090726.1:154610295-154617795 GCF_036898095.1 Palaemon carinicauda | reverse complement strand
TATATATATAGATATATATATATATATCTATATATATATATATATATATAGATATATATATATATATATATATATATATATATATCTATATATATATATATATATATATATATATATATATATATATATATATATATATATATATATATATATATATGAGGTCTCCCCGTCCCTTGGGTAGGGGAGAGGGTGTCGTCATATTTAACCGTTATGTTGACGTTTGGCGTATACTAGTGTATGCATATGTATATATATAGATATATATATGTATATATAGATATATATACATATATATATATATATATATATATATATATATGTATATATATATGTGTGTGTGTATATATATATATATATATATATATATATATATATATATATATATATCACTTCACACATGATTTTCAATAAATTCCATTGTTAGATAAAGACATTCAAGCATTAGGTTCAATAATTTAATGAAAGTCTCCCACGATTTCGAATGATCTTTTTCCTTTTTTAATATTGCCTTTCGTTTAATAGTGGCCGCTCCCTGCCGTCATGATCGCCCTCCTCGTGCATGTGAGAGCTTCAAATTCGTGAATGGATTCATGACTTCGATATCCAGAAGTTGGTGGATTTTCATGACCATTTCATGCACGACTGATCTAATTAAACCAAAGAAGATATATTAACGTTTTACGTGGCACAGAGAGAGAGAGAGAGAGAGAGAGAGAGAGAGAGAGAGAGAGAGAGAGAGAGAGAGAGAGAGAGAGAGAGAGAGAGAGAGAGAGAGAGAGTGAGTGTTTCAATTTGTAATTCAGAGATGTTTTATTTTTCCAAATTTGGTTCCGTATAGTTGTCTCAATGCTCTTTAAAGATTACATTCCCATATATTTTTCGTCCTCAATTTCTTTTTTTTTCTTTTTTTTTTTGAAAGCTGAAAGGTTTTTAAAGGTATTTATTCCATTGGAATGACTAAAAATACACGGGATGATTTGTCTTAATACTTTAATGGCTAATACAAGACAGTTACATGTCTTTTGAAAATTATTCATCATAACGTTAGACATATTTCATTCTGCTTGAAAAAGTTTTCATAATTAAATTTCCAAAGATTTTCAGTTTGAATATCAATAACACAGTATAATTATAATTATTTTATAAATGCAACACGGGTTAATTGATCATTAACTAAATTATTTCCAACCATATGCGTTATTATATTGGGAGAGAAATATTTTACGTATTTGAAAATTAATCTGGTATAAATTTACTTTGATTACCTACTTAACATTTAAAGTTCATTGTCATTTTAAAGATCACTGTGGAAATTTAAGCTTTGGTCTTTTTTCAGAAACCGATTTTTTTAAAGTAAATTTCTATGTAAATTCGAAAGAGTCTAGACCAAGACCGTAACCCCATTGCAAAGATAATGCAAAGATAATAAGATGAATTTTGGCCAACTTCAAGACGACTGAGGGAAAAAAAATGTGATTATTCATTGTACAAGTGGAATAAATTTCAGTATTTTTACTTCATGAGAAACCAGAAGAGCGAGAAGCTTGAATAAAAAAGTAAAAAAAAAGAAAAATAAAAAAAAAGGAGGAAGCAACTATTTGGGGCCAAGCCCAGAAGTAGGCAAGAGACCCTCTTCTGAAATACAGTAAAATTATAATTCTATGGTCTTGAAGTCATCCGTTACTCGTGATCCCAAAAGACTAAATAAGATCAATTCTTTCACGAGTGTTGTATGAACACCTGAGAGAGGGGGAGATATTTTGCGTTCAGCTAATAATGAAAATAATTGGAGTTCACTAACATCTAAATTGACATATTTATAATCAGGTATTATCATCCAGTATCGTGTTGAGGAGTAGACGAATTTAGATTTGTGCCCATACTCTATACCCAGTTATTCTGTACGTCTGTTGATTTTGTTAATAACCATGTAAATTATTACCTCGTCCCCACAGATGATTAATATTTGGTAGATTTAATTGTCTGTATATGTGTATTTGTTTCTTTGTTAGGAACTTTATGGTATAACTATTTGACCGATTTACTTGAAATTTTCAGGAAAGGCACAATGACTTATAATAGACCCCATTAAAATCTGGATCTCACAGGGTTAATGCCACAGTGTTCCCGAAAGGGCTGAATCGATTATTTACCATAACTTCGTTAAATATTATCCGATTTACTTGAAATCAAGACCAAAATCCTTATTTCCCGGTGCAAAAAATATAATTTCATATATGAAAAGAGTGAAAATGCAATTATGATGATTGGTATATGAAAAGTTCAAGGGGTCGAATATTCAAGGTCACCGAATTTCAGAGGGTCATATTTCTCAGAGTACAGATATGTGCTTTAAAGTGCCATCGTGACCTTTGACCTTCCGCGATCTTGAAAGGCCAAACTCAACATCACCTGATCTTATCGAGATCAGACTCCCACTCGTTTACTATTGTTGCTGGATACTGCAACTCTGCAAAAACCCTTGGAGCAATGATAGTGTTTCGTGAAGGTTCACGTGCGAAGGGCGAGGTTTGCCGTGTCTGACACCACTTACTTTTTTCTTTTTCTTTATACAAGTTATTAGATCATTCACACTTACGAACTCTATCAATCTTTCTGGAATTATGGTAGTTGAAAGTAGATAACCATAATTTTGATATCTTTCTCAACTCTGCATGCTAATTCTAAAAGGTAAAAAAAAAATATATTTTCATTGCAATTGTGGTACATTAAGTTACTCTCTTGCATAAAATGGAAGAAAAGAAACGTATGAGGTATTACAGTTTCCTTGAAAATAACTGAATAATTGTGATATACTGATTAATCTATATGTCAGCAATTTTAATTTTGAAAATAGAATAGATGAGTAAGATTGTATTTCAATATATTTACACTTAATGAAAATATAATGGTGATTATAATTTGAGTGGTAGTGAGTTAACAACTTCTGATTGGGAATTCAACTTTCTGTATTTGCTGAAGCCTTGTGGTCACAACGGTGTCTGAATATATTTTGTGTTACAAAAATTGCATTGGAAGTCTAAAAGCTTAATCATTCCAGTCATTCACTTAATGAAAATTAGGAGCAGTTAAAAATTGTTTTTGTATTCTTGAGTGACCGAATCCTTGATTAGTAAGTGCTGCTTAAGTAATCAGCACCGAACAGAAAAAAAACCTCTTGACTAATTCGAAAGTTTAAAAAAGCAAAAGCAAGAGGTAAGAAAAAAATTAAGATGAACCGCATATCTAATTATTTTAGTCATCATCTTTTGTGGTAATTTGCATAAGCCTTCATAACCCTGTAAGCCACTTACCCCCAAAGTCACGTTGGCATTTATGCATCTCAGATGAGCTTGCTGAAGTATGTGCTGATTTTAATGCCTTCTGAAGTTTGATTTTATTAGGCAGCCACCGAGGGCACCTACCATGAAATTTTTGATAATTGACCTAAGTGCCCGACTTCCTACTGCTTTACTGGGGGAAATGTCCCGAGAATTAAGTCCGAGGGCGATCACACAAATAAACTGGAATTCCTGATTATGACGAACCAAATGTCATCGCTCGTTTTGGAATTTTAGTGCTGTAGAAATTAAGGTGCTGAGGTATTGGATAATCGCATAAAACATGTATGTATATATATATATATATATATATATATATATATATATATATATATATATATATATATATATATGTATGTATATATATACATATATGTATATGTATATATATATGTATATATATATATATATATATATATATATATATACAAATATATATATATATATGTGTGTGTATATATATATATATATATATATATATATATATATATATACATATATATATACATATATATATGTATACATATATATATATATATATATATATATATATATATATATATACATATATGTATATATATATGTGTGTATATATATATATATATATATATATATATATATATATATATATATATCCAAACTATCTGTCTATATATCTATCTATCAATCTATCTATTTATATATATATATCCTAACTATCTGTCTATATATCTATCTATCTATCTATCTATCTATCTATCTATATATATATATATATATATATATATATATATATATATATATATTTATATATATATATATATATATATATATATATATATATATCACAATGATATTTAGTATTGAATTCTATCTTTGGGAATGTATATCCACTTGGAATTCATTCATGATGACAGCTACTGGCTTGTCAAAGATTCGAACCTATGACTCTTAGCCGAAACCAAGCCTGAAGGGACTCTAACCAACCATGCTCTGTTGATAGGCTGGTTGGTTAAAGTCTCTGCTTGGATGGTTTCAGCTAACAGGCATATGTTCGAATCTTTGCCCACCCAGAAGCTGTTAACATTAATGAATTTCCAGTGGAAATACAATCCCAAAGGAGAAATTCGATATCAAATACCGTTGTGGATGATATTTGCATGTATATATATATATATATATATATATATATATATATATATATATATATATATATATATATATAATATGATACCTCTTGTGACGTGTTTTGATAAATTATTTTACAAAGTTTTCATCTTCAAGTAAATCATAAATAAGCTGAATATCATGTTTAGTATGTCATGCTGCTCTTTGCGGGAATAATTGTTAGTTTAAGAGGTCCTTGGTGACGCACCTACATTCAATGAGAGTTTCATGTTTCTTTTAAATATATAGATTTTGATTATATTTTATCGATAGTCCAACCATATGCAGGCTCTATGATGATAAATTGAAAAGAATTTGTACATTTTTTGTCCGTAATATATTATTATCAAATAAAGAAAGCACTACATATATGTTATACATAAACACACATGCACATACATACACACACGTATATAAATATATGTATATATATATATATATATATATATATATATATGTATATATATATATATATATATATATATATATATATATATATATATATATACACCTCTCTCTCTCTCTCAGGATGCCTGAAAACTTTAAATCAATCAATCAATCTCTCTCTCTCTCTCTCTCTCTCTCTCTCTCTCTCTCTCTCTCTCTCTCTCTCTCTCTCTCTCTCTCTCTCTCTCTCTCTCTCTTTCTATATATATATATATATATATATATATATATATATATATATATATATATATATATATGTGTGTGTGTGTGTAGAAATCCCGAAAGCTGACACGTGATGAATATAAAATGTATTATAGCCACGAAAGGAAAAATGAAAAAGACTTGATTGGAGTTAGTACTTTCATCCACTCAGGACATTATCAAACTCAGCATTGCTGAGTTTGATAATGTCCTGAGTGGATGAAAGTACTAACTCCAATCAAGTCTTTTTCATTTTTCCTTACGTGGCTATAATACATATATATATATATATATATATATATATATATATATATATATATATATATATATACATATATATATATATATATATATATATATATATACATATATATATATATATATATATATATATATATACATACATATATATATATATATATATATATATATATATATATATATATATATATAGATCAGACATATACTGGTTTTCTTAATTCGAAATGAACGAATTAAGGTAAGAAAAATGTAACAAATACTATTAATTTTGTTATTGAATAGTATTCGTAACAATTTTATCTTTGATACTTTAAGTTTGAATAAAGAATATCATTATATATATATATATATATATTATATATATATATATATATATATATATATATGTATATATATATATATATATATATATATATATATATATATACACACACATATATATATATATATACACACACATATATATATATATAATATATATATATATATATATATATATATATATATATATATATATATATATATAATAAAGTGTTGTAGTCTGTCGCAAGAGCATATCGTAATTTTCATATCAGCATGGATTGTAATTTATAGTTAAATTTTGAAAATTTCCACCAAAAACCTAATTTTGTTCGAAAATACGATGCGTAAGCTATATGGGTTATCGGTGGGGCATCAATATGCCCTGATCGCAAGGTTAAACTTCCTTTGTTTTAAGTCTTCATAATATTTTTGAAATCCCGCCACAAGTCTGCTTCGCATAAATATAATAGCTCTGGCAACACTTTTCTTTCAAGCAATTTTTATCCAAAGCGAATTTACATAAGCTAGACAGGCATTTATTTTCTGATCCTCGCACTGAGTAAATTCAAGAGTTGAGCAACTACTCATACGTTTTCTTCATTTCTCTCCTTTATCCAAAGTGCTCTTTATGGCTTTCGCATTCACCACCAGCCAGAAATCCAGCCAATCTGATAGAAGCGGATTTTTTCCGTTCGCAATCTGTTGGTAAGCCATGGACCCCGAGATGAGCACAGATAAGATCTTTATCGCTGGAGAACCGTGACTCCGCGCTTGCACTCCAGCTCACAGCTCCATGCCGCTCGCTGAGTGTGAGTGACATAATTTGTAAAGCGCAATTATTTTTTAGGGATGCCCCGCTACTTACCTCTTCTATAGGAAATGTAGAGATGTTTCGTTGCCCTGGTATCCTTGGTTGGATATATAGGCGTTTTAATAACATAGTGGTTTTGTTATATTGTTGTTTATTGTTCTAGAAAGGCTAATGATGAAGAGGTACTTTTTTTTAATTAGTTTATGAATATAATTTTTTCTAAAATTATTTTTTCATCTATAGGTATCAAGAGTAAAGCCTCCTATAAAAACGTGATGTGTATCAAAAGGTTTATTTTGGTTTGTATGTAACAAACTCTTCGTTTAACTGCCACAGAACCTTCAACCAGAAAATTCTCAGTTTATTACTTATTTTGGCAAAAAGTACGACGATAATCAAGTAATTTTGCAGTCATTATATATATATATATATTATATATATATATATATATATATATATATATAGTTAAAAAGATACCTTAAATATACTAGTGTACGCAACCCGTCTAAAATGACAGCTAAATATTTAGATAGTTATGCACACACACGCACCCTCCCCTCATACCAGGATATGACTACTCCCGCTACCCAAGGGACATGCAGATTTCATCGTAACCAGATATATATATATATATATATATATATATATATACATATATATATATAATATATATATATGTATATATATATGTATATATACACACATATACATGTATATATATATATATATATATATATATTATATATATATATATATATATATATATATATATATATGTATATTTATATATATATATATATATATATATATATATATATATATATATATATATATATATATATATATATTATATATATTTAGTGTGTGTGTACATATATATAGCTAGACATTTGTTTTTGATTATATAAGATATATGTATATATATATATATATATATATATGTGTGTGTCTGCGTGCAGAATGGAGCATATTCATTTATCTCTCTATATA
>NC_090726.1:154600295-154605295 GCF_036898095.1 Palaemon carinicauda | reverse complement strand
AGCAGATTTGTTTTTACGATACAATCCTAAAGATTTAGAATATGGATATTTTTGTTCTAGGAAAAATATAATTAAGAATATGATGTATGAGCTAAAGTAAGTTATTAATATACATTTTAGCGCAGATATTTAAAGAAAGTTATAAATATACATTTTAGTGCAGATATTTAGTCTCGCTGTTATTTTTAACATAAAGAAGCTAGCGTTGATACTAAATCTTCTTTAATTTTCTTTTGTTGTATTCAAAGTTTTTTGAATTCTTATGTAATCGACAAGTTGAATTATCATTTAACCATAATACAAATGATTGTGTCATCATATTATGCTTGCAATAAGATGTAAATATATTAACATTCCCCCAAAACGAAATTTAATTACACCCACACACATTTAGCATTTACACGCTTCGATGAACTTACTTAGGTGCGCTTGCATTTCTTCTGCTTTTAACTTCCTCCTCTTTTTGTCTTCTACATAATTGTATGCGTTAGTTTCTGGCCGGGCTTTGGTGCGAGCATTTCTTATAAGGCTTGGGAGACATCTCCGTAATCCTCTTAAGCTACGATTGATGTGGCTGGGTCAACTGAGGTCATACATCTACGATTATTGTGCGACTACCATGTTTACATTTCTTGTACTGTATCTTAGGTGGAATCCTCTCTCTCTCTCTCTCTCTCTCTCTCTCTCTCTCTCTCTCTCTCTCTCTCTCTCTCTCTCTCTCTCGGACAAATACCTTTCCTTCTACATTTACGCTTCTCAAAATTTGCAACTTCGTACATCAGTTTTACGTCTATATCATTCTCCGCAGGATTTTATGATTGTTTTTGTGAATACATGAATAAAAATACAGTAATCAATTATGCTGCTTATTAGCGTTTGAGATTAATTTTCACCTGGCTTATTTTCTAAAACTTGGATACATTTCTTTATGATTTTCGGAAGTTGTTTAATGTATGGGTTTTTTTTTTTATTTATCTATTCTAATCTTCCATTAATACATAGTGGGTACATAAATAAGTCATTTGACAAACACAGAGAGACAAAGCATCTAGCAAAGTATGAAAAAACAGAATCGTATTATTTATTATCCGAAAAATATCAGGCACGGCCTTACAGATATTTTTTGCAAAATTTTCAGATAAGGGGTGTATGACTCTCTCTCTCTCTCTCTCTCTCTCTCTCTCTCTCTCTCTCTCTCTCTCTCTCTCTCTCTCTCTCTCTCTCTCTCTCTCTGTATATATATATTATATATATATATATATATATATATATATATATATATATATATATATATTATATATATATATATATATATATATATCCCTTTCTGAGTGGGTATACCTTAACGTGGTGAAAGAATTTGTGTATCGCCATGATCAGCAAGGCTATAACAGTCAGGATCACTTATACTAAGTTGTTGCTATGAACGATCAGACTAAAGTCTCCCACCATCACCAAACCGCAGTGGTGAGCGGCGTTATGAAAACCTTCAAATCCCAGATATCTCTCCTAATTCATGTCTGGGTTTGGCTAGTTTTCATAACCTCGCTGGCCACAGCGGATTGGTGATGGTGGGCGACTTTAGTCTGATAGCTCATAGCAGCAAACTGGTATAAGTGGCCCTGACTTTGTCATGCATTGGACTAGAAACTGCTGCATTTGTTGTTGTTGTGTACACACACACACACACATACATATATATATATATATATATATATATATATATATATATATGTGTGTGTGTGTGTATATATATTATATATATGTATATATATATATATATATATATATATATATATATATATATATATTGCATGGATGTATTTGTTATCTTCAGTCTCTTCTTAACTTTTTCAATGTAGTTTTTATGTATTTTAGATAGAATGATGTGAATCCTTTATGATTATACTCTTTTGCATATCTAAAGTATAGCACTAGCGTGAGCGAATTTGCATTATTATTCGATTGTTAGTTAGATTTTCCGATTAAGTTAGTTTTATATTGATGTCCAAAATGTACTGGAAAAGATAGACATGATAATTAACCTTTTTTCAATGCAAGCCTCCTTGTTATATATATAAAACGGGTATCAGTTTTCGTCTAAGATTTTCAAAAGGTTTCGTATGGCATATATGATATGGGGTATAACGGTAGGAAGTACGATATGAAATTTGAAATGAAACTCGAGTGTTCTTGTGAGTGTATGAGTCCGACGTCGTAAAGAAAATGTTATAATTGCTACTATAAAAATTATTATTGAAAGAAGTCCGAGTTCCAGAAATCAGTGTATGTCTTAGGAATAACAGTGTGAATAAACATAGTTGTTGATTTGATTTACATAACAAATTTTTCCAATTAAATGCAGTGCTTCTTGCATTGTATGCAACAATATTAAGTAGAAAGAAATACGCGTGTATAAAAGACTGGATCACATAATATGGCTTTTTTTTTCTTCCCCTTTTTGTGATGCCAGTCGATAATTGTCAGCCATCTTTCTTTTTAGACCACCCAGCGATGTTTTTCCCCCCATTCTATAATAATAATCGACCCCAGTAAGCGTTTCACCTTTGGGTATACGTCGGAGATTAAAAGTTCATGGTATTACCTTCTTGAGCATTATCTCGTCTGTAAAGACGAAAAGAGGTAGAGAGAAAAAAAAGGGAAAAACTATTAGAAGAGTACTCGAGGGTTCAAATGAATTCGGGGTAATTCACTGCCTCCGAAGAATTGGTCGGTATAATGAAACCGTTTTCTCCAAAGAGCGAAATGTTAAAGGACCATAAAGACAGGAGAGTAATAGTTGTACTACTTTTTTTAAAGAATTTGATATGATTGGGGTCTAAGAGGAGATTCAGTCTCCGAGACTTTCAAACTCAGCAGTGATAAATATTCTACTTTTTCTATGTACAGGTAAAACAACTCCTCTCTTCAGGAGCGATTAATCAGAATCTCATGAGATATTCACATTTTAAAGTTTCAAGGACACTGGCAGCCTTGGGTTCTTGATTACAGCATGTAAAAGCTTTTTCAGAAATAATTTGATAGTAAACTACATAACAGATGTTCAGTATGTATATTTTTTTTATCTATGAATACTTCATAAATTATAAAAAAATACAAATTGAACATATGTAATGTAGTTCATTGTCCTATCGTATACTAGAATAAATATTTTTTCATATTTATATAAACATATGTAGGTATACACGTGTTTATAGATAGTTTTAGATAGGTACGTATAGATAAAGAGCATTCAGTTTAGAACTTTATTTACAACAAAGGAAACCTGAATAGTGAACGACGAAGTTTTTTTTTTTTTATATATATTCAACATCAACCTCTCAACTTCGTTAAACTAAGTAACTGTAGGTAATAAACTCTGAGATTAAGGAAACATTTTTGGCACCACTTAAGCAATAATAACTAGTCAATTTCAATAGAAAAAGAGAACTCAAGAAAGGTTCTGGAAAAAACACTTGAAAACTGTAAATGAATTGCTATCCATACGGAATATCGTAGTGTATATCGAAATTACCATCTTCCAAGCTAGCGTTTATACCTTTATTTTGTGAATCCTGAGAAACGCCAATGGGAGGACTCCTCGAAACTATACAAAATCTAATATATTTTCAGCTGTATACATGGCCATGATATGCAGACAATACTTCATTTACGGAAAGTTTTCCTAAAACCATCTGGGTTCATATATCTGTGGGTATGAGTCCTGTAATTAACACTTGTTGTTTTTGTTTTTTGTTCTTATTCTTGGTCTTGTAAGTATATTTTATCTGCGCCAGTCATGAGAATGATGGAACCATCGTTTTTTTTTCTTTTTTTTTTCCAAATTTAGATTAATGTTAGCCTCGAATTTTGCTGAAAATATGGCAATTCTTGGATTATAGGTAATGCTATTTTGTCTCCCTTCGTGTGTGAAGGCGCACCGCTTCGCACGCACTTATCTAAAGCACTTTTGTTCTTAAGGGTTGTAAAAGCTCGTACACGTATCGCACTTGGATTAAAGGTGAACTCTATTGCTTTGGAGGTCAGAGGCTACATAAAGTTCGAGAGAACTGCGGCGCTTTCCATGTAGCTTCGTGTCGACCCGTTCTCGAAATACCCATGTACATTTTGTTTTTGGCATTAGCATTGGGTGGAGATGATTCCTGTATATTTTGAGAGCAGAAAAGGTCATAGTCATCATTGACTAATCCCGATACTTTTATCTTGTCGCATCCAGCCAATCGGTTCCTCCCATTTTCCGTTAGTCACTTCTGTTTTCGGTTGCTCTTCGTCCTGCATATTATAATTTTATCATTTAATGTTATTGGTATTTTACATTTTCCATAGAATTGCACATAAAATAACTACAGTGAGTGTTCACAAAATCGTAAGAAAAAGCCATATTTTAAAGAAATATAATGTCTTCCCGAAATTTATTCAAATGAGATTCCAGTGTAAATAAATGTAAGAGTGAAGGTAAATTTGTCCTTCTATCTCTCCACTCTTGTTGGCTCCTTACTTGGGAGGTGTCTCTAGTCAAGTACACAAGCACACTCCTGCACATGCGCGTACACACAGACATTTCTACCCATTTGTGTAGAGGTAAATTCATCATTATGTACACACCTATATGTAGACACGTATTTAACAGTCTTTAAACCCCACAGCACATGTGTAAGGACATACGCAAACTTTGGTTGTACGGGCAAAAACTGGACAACGTATTGCCGTCATAAGACATGTGTTTTATGTAATGAGACGTGATTCTCTCCTCATGAATAAAACCATCAACTTGCAATGAAGCTTTAATCATGTGTTCTGGCTGGAGTCTTGAGTGATTTACGTTCCCTTATCTTAGCGATCGATTGGTGTCGAGTGGCCGGGGTCTCGACATCGAGATAAGATCGGATACTAATATTTTGATTAGGTAAATCGACATAAGCATTAGCCACTCTTAAGTTGCTGTTGGAGCACTCACGAATATATTTTGTATAGCTGGC
>NC_090726.1:154582826-154595326 GCF_036898095.1 Palaemon carinicauda | reverse complement strand
ATAAGATAGTGTATCTCAATCTGGAATTTTCGTTGTGTTTTTTCATCATTTTGAGGCAAAATTAGTGGCTTTCCTCGTTATGAAGTTTGTCTTTTATATTTTTGTAATGGGTCGTAAATGTTCCTAAACGTTGATTTTATTGAAAAAAAAATTTCAATTTAGGTATTTTTTTTTTTCTTTTTGCGAAAACATTATGAATGATTTATGGAGCATATTGAGAAATCCTTTTCATGCTAATGATAAGTAAAAGACTTCTTGACTTGATAGATTGTCAGGAAGACTCGATCTTTACGAACTCACCTTTGAAACATTAATTTCAAAGGTAAGTTATATCAATGAATTCAACGGTCTCAATAATCTAAACATCTATTGTGGGGCCTTCATCTATTATAGAACCTAGGATATTTATTTCCAGTCAGTTCGTCTTGAAAATAGAATCTAACGCATTTCAAACAAAAGAAAAAAAAATATCGAATTAAAATTATATTTACAAGCTCTAAAATTATTATTTGTTGAACCCACCAGGCCTCATCTATTTTCAGGTGAACTTTACCTTTATGTCTTTATCCAGGAACTTTTTCAAATATATTAGATATTTTGTCCAAAAAATCTGGGGAGTCGTCAACTATACAGACAAGCGAGCCACAAACACATTTATATATATATATATATATATATATATATATATATATATATATATATGTATATTTATGTATATATATATATGTGTGTATATTTATATATATATATATATACAGTGTATACATATATATATATATATATATATATATATATATATATGTATTATATAGTGTATGCATTAGGTAAATTCCTAACAAATACGAGTATTATAATTCAAGGTTATTCTGCTGCATAATTCATATCAGTCTGAAAGAAGTATCAAGTAAGAAGTAAAACTTGTCAAAAAATACTCGATTTTCCTTTAGAATATCTTTTATAAAGGTTTCTCAAACTTTTTGATGATATTACCCACAGCAGTGGTGCGAAGTGTCACCATTACCATTAGCCCATTCCTCTCCTGTTATGTAGTGAAGTTATTATATAGAGAAAAGAAAAATATTATAATGTTTAATTTCTAATGTATTTTATGTCTAAGAAGTTCATGCTCTTTTAGTTAAGTTTTAAAAAATAAAGAATTTAGATTTTAGACATTCCTTTTATAAAATTATTAGAATTAAATCATTGTTTTTATTACTACAAAATGGATTTAAAGTATTATTTCTTAGGTAATCAATAGAAAATTAATACTTTATTGCTGCAATATTGTTGGGAAACATGGTTTTGTTTGTCTACTAAAATACCCATGTGAGTGTCTGCACATTGCATATCAGCATCAAAGTCTTTCAGCTGGTTCGTCGCTTTGGTTTTATTACAATCTAAAGCCGAGAAAAACGGCCACGTAATTTGTGGCAATATTGGTGATCACATTAAGAGCTTTCTGTTAGAGAATAGAGTATTCCTTTTCATTTTTGCCCAAAAAAAGGAGTCGACTTAATTCTGATAATCCACTTCCAGGTTTTTATCCCCTTTCAATGTGAGAAATTCTAGTTTTTGTTGCCGTGCCACTGTCCTTAATCGCCTCTTCCTCAACATTAAATGACGTAGTTACCCAAGCTCTCTTGTTGCCTCGCCTATCAAGGTCAGGAAAGTAACTGGAGATTGTTTCATGCATAACACTAAGATGTTCTTACACAAGATCAACAAATGAAGAGTCGTCTCTGATATTAGTTAATAGTGTTGTCAGTTTTGAAAAGACTGTTGTGTCACCAGTCTGAACGCGACGCTGATAAAGCTAATTTTTCTCTGAAATGCGGCCACCTTATCTTGGTTGTCTGAAACAATAATATTGTTTCTTAGAAGGGATAAGTTTAGGGAGTTTACATTTCCAAAGACATACAAGTTAGGCCGCATTCAACATGATCTCTTCATTCTTCATTTTCCCAAATGAAGAATTTTTTCAGTTTTTCCTTTCAAGGAAAGTAGCAATTACCTGTTTTAACTCAAGAACACGATGCAAAACCTTAACCCGTAAAAATCATCTCACTGTAGTGAAATGAAAGCAGTGTGGCTTCGACTTATTTCCTGACATACAGTTATGAATATTCTCGAGTTCACAGTTCTCACTCTGATATGTTCTCTAGTCTTGGGTAGTGCTATAGCCTCTGTACCATGGTTTTCCACTGTCTTGGGTTAGAGTTCTCTTGCTTGAGGGTACACTCGGGCACACTGTTCTACCTAGTTTCTCTTCATCTTATTTTGTTGAAGTTTTTATTGTTTGTATAGGAAATATTTATTTTAATGTTGTTATTATTCCTAGAATATTTTATTCTTCGTTGTTTCCTTTCCTCACTGGGCTATTTTCCCTGTTGGGTCCCCTGGGCTCATAGCATCCTGCTTTTCCAACTAGGGTTGTAGGTTAGCATTTGTATTGTAATCTTATAATCTCTCGGGATTTAAGAAAACTATTATTGCAATTATGATTCGAATAACTTCGATAAAAAAAACCTGCTATCGACGTCTGTTATGTCAATTCCTTTATTTATTTATTCATTTATCATTATTATTTATAGATTTATTTAGTTTTACCATAAAGAACTATTACTTTTGAATAGTGTCTCGTTACCCCTCATTAAAACGGTAATTATCCACAGTTTGAGAACAACTGTTTTAGAGTAAGGGTGTTGTTTTATCAGAATGAGCTTCAACGATACTAAACGACTTTTTAGATTTCATTATTATTATTATTATTATTATTATTATTATTATTATTATTATTATTACAATTACTTTATTATTATTATTATTATTATTACAATTACTTTATTATTATTATTATTATTATTATTATTATTATTATTATTAAGTTTCCTATTTTTCTTTCTTTTGGAATGTAACTCTCCCGCTCAACGATTGAAATTCGTCATAGATCATTTCCTTTGGGCCATTACCTTCATACCTGTTTAGTTTGCCCGTCTCGTTTTCAGTTTCAGTGACACTACGGATAATCCCACCGAATTAGCCGGAGCGGATTGGGTAATTAAAGGAGTTTGAAAAGACACGTACTTATAACGTCAATGAATCTGGCCCAGAATTCAGGGTAGAAATCGGATTTCTGGAGATGTAGGAAATGATAGATAATATTGTGTTTGTGTGTGTGTGTGTGTGTGTCCTGGAAGAGGTACCGGTGATATTCATTGAGAAGGCAAATGGTGTAGTATTGGAGTAGGTAGTTGTGTTGTAGGAGGTGGGGGAGGGAGACGTAGTGGCCAGTCATGTGTAATTTGTAGGCAAACGTTGATCTACTTGACCTCCATGAACATAAATGTTAATAGCCATTTGTCCAGTGCGGGCTTCTTTTACACTAATCCGTGATTGTGAGGACCACCCAACCGAAAGAGCCAGGACAGTCGGAGACCACACGACCTGTAGGGGTGATTTTGCCTTATCTGTGAACGCATACATGCGTCTTATATGTATAAGAATCATACGACGTTCGGCTACTTAAGAGATTGCACTTAATATACGTGCCATTTATTTGGATGAAATTTGCCACGATGTGCCAGATGCCTCGTCACTTATATAAAGTGACCGTCAGAGTCACTTAACACGAGATAACTGATTAAGTTTCACTTTGAAGGTTTCTCTTTCTTTTGAGTATACCTTAAACCATCGTCCGACGGACTTATAAGGTGCTAAATTGCACGTAAAAGAGGTGTTAGTTTTGAGAGCCTGCCCCGCTATGGTCGTTTGGCGATAAAGTATTGTTTGAAAATCGTTTTCGTACGGCCCTTCAAAACCTCTGGCCTTTCGGCGTGTGAATGTGGTGTTTATCACACAATAAGTTTTGCATCTTCAAGCTTCAAGGGCCGTTTAGATGGGATGATATGATCCAGTTTTGTTAGCTGCAAAAACATATTGCAACTTTTTTCATTATAAATGCTGTGTTCTTTGCTATTCTTTTTATTGTTAATTTAGGAAATAGAATGTTTGTAATTGACTTTCTTATTTTTTATAACCTTTGTATATATGAGTCACGTTGGTATAGATAAAAACATAAATTTCATTAATTTTGAGTCTCCAATTTTTTTTTTCGTTTCGGGATTTTTCGAAAAGCATTGCCTTGACCTTTCGTGGAACACTGTTAATGTTTAGCTATGCAAATCTTCACATATTTCATCGCAGTGAAATTTTGCTGTCAAATTCCTTCACAGGGACTGGCGTGTAAATATCCTAACAGTCAGTTCCCTCCCATGACTTAAGCTCGGATGGTAAAATGTTGAAGAAAGTTTCCACTTCCACCTGTCC
Source organism: Palaemon carinicauda (assembly GCF_036898095.1). Taxonomy (NCBI): domain Eukaryota; kingdom Metazoa; phylum Arthropoda; class Malacostraca; order Decapoda; family Palaemonidae; genus Palaemon; species Palaemon carinicauda. The sequence goes on along the minus strand of NC_090726.1, from coordinate 154,591,000 downwards.
GGTGGGCTTTGTGCGTCTTTACCTAATCTCGTCCATCGATTTTATTGTTCACTCAATTTATGGGCGAGTTTTCATTATCCTTTTGGCACGCGCTCTTAAGGGTAAGGATTATAAACTGCCGAATGAATTCATCTTTGTCCAAATCTACCAAGAATGAACAGTTCTTAAACATGTAATTCCAACGGCGTAGTGTACCTAATTACTTGCAAGCCTTCATCTCCCGGACTAAAGATAAAAATCTCCTCCCCCTAAGAAAAAAAATCATCATTGCAATCATTTCATCTTGAGGTAGAACATTTATTTTTTTGTGGTCGGGGAGGGGGACGGGGGTGAGAGTTGGATATGGGGGCGGGTTGAGGAAAAGTAACATAATTTTGTAATGGTGATGCGGACATAACCTGCCTTTTGGGTACTCAATGTAATAGGTGTTATTTTGGCACCAAAGTAATTTCGATCCTCTTTAGGAGTTTTCTGTCTTCCTTCTTCCTTTAATGGTATTCAAATTAAACGGTAATTATACTATAAAGGACTATTATCATGGGGTGGGTGATGGTGATGATAGTGGTTGCTGGTAGGATTGTAGTCATTATGGTGATGGGATGCCCGCGGGGGTGGCGACCTCTCCTGACCTCCCAAACGCCCACACACGACGCACGCCCATATTGCACACCGCCGGAGCTCCCCTCCTGCATCCCCATAACCCATTACCTCCCCTCTATTCCTCCTCCTTAGACGACCATCTCTCTCCTCCCAACGCGATGCAAGCACGCAACACAGGAAGGTCATTCCTGATTATTCGCGGCAGAAAATGTAAGACCTTCTATTTTGGAACCTTATTTTGGTGCTGCCAAAGTGCGGTGGCATTCGCCTCTCGGCATTTCCAAATTATTATGATTCCAAAATGCATAAATGCAACTAGGTATTGAGAATTTTCCTTGGGATAAAATTAACCCTTAATTTGGTCCAAATATATTTTTTCTATCTAAATTAATTTGGGGATTTCTAGCCAAGCCACCCACCTCACAAAAACTATATGATCCATCCCAGGAATGGCATATCCCGCCTTGACCCATCACTTCACCTCCCTCCCTTATTTCGGTCTGCGATCAGAGCAACAGCGCCCGCAGCATCAGTCATGCCCTATCGAGTTTTATCCCTTGCTTTATAAAAACTATAAAGCGAAACGCTTTATTGACGTTATGAATAAATCTCGAGATACCGAGGTCCAAAAAGCCAGTACTTGGAAGATGTTATGATGCCTTTGGAATAAGAATATATACAAAGGATTTTTTTTTTCTCTTCCCTTCTGACGGTCTGCTTGGCAACGTAGCTTATTAATATGTGGTGAAAGCTTGCGATCGGGCAGACCCTTGGATAATCAACCCCTCGGTCAGGTTCGTAAGGTCAAATATTCAAATTGAAATGAAGAGAAAAAAATAACCCCGCGGACAATTAGCCGTATAACTACATTCGGTTTGCTTGTTACAAGATCTGTATTAACGAAATGTGTGGTCGTTTTTGTATGTAATTGCGCTTATGGCCTTAAAAGATTTATAGACCGGAGCGCTCGAGGTAATAATTAGTATTATTATAATAATTTAAATTGAAGGGCGAGATTTATTACACTGTACATTCAGAAACTGCAAATTGATTTCAAGTTTTTGTTTATTAGTTTTTAATTATGTAAGTTATTTTTTTTTTCAAATGATAATTGGTTTGGAAATAATTGAGGTCACATATAGTATAAAGTTTAATATTTTCTTATGGTCGAAAATATTATTATTATTATTATTATTATTATTATTATTATTATTATTATTATTATTATTATTATTATTATTATTATTATTGTAGTAGTAGTAGTAGTAGTAGTAGTAGTAGTAGTAGTAGTAGTAGTAGTAGTAGTAGAACCATACTTGATGGAAGTAACAAACACTATAAAGTGTTGCCTCAGTGTTATATAGCGTGACTTTTTAAAATCACTTGCGAAGCAGATGGTATTCTTAATTTTTTTTGGTGTTTAAAAATATGTGGTATTCTTATTTTTACCAAATGGTTTTTTATAGATCTAAGAAAAAGCTATATAATTTCATAGATTTCATGAATAATCTATGAGTTTTTGTATTGTAGTCCAAAGGATTCTAGCGGTAGTTTGACTCTTACATCTCACTGTAAAATATATGCACACACACATACATACATACACACACATAAATATATATATATATATATATATATATATATATATATATATATATATATATATATATATATATATGTGTGTGTGTGTGTGTGTGTGTGTGTGTGTGTGTGTTTTTGTGTATTGACCATAGCATTAGGATTATTTGCTTGGTTCTCTCTCCTCATTTTTTTTATTTTTTTTATTTTGGCATTCTCTTTTGCTTTTAGTTGTTCTTAACTAATAATAATAAAAAAAAAAGATAGCGTATTTGTTTTGTGAATTATTTGTGCCATGACCTATGAATCTAATGCTGTATTTGAATTAAATCATTTAAATTTTACAAAATTATAATAATTGAATGGTAGTAAAATATATAAGAAAAATAATTCATGTCATTTCTCCTAGCATTTTGCTTTGGCTCTTGAGAAAGACTGACAAGATTATGTATTACATTATATTATAATCCTGAGGTCCTGAATATAATTTCACGAAAGCTAAATTCTTCATGTTTTTCTAATTTTCAATTTTTCTGCAATTCTTTGAAGATTAAGTTTGTTTGATTAATATCTAAGACATAAACTTTTATACATTATCTCTTTTATATTTGTAACTTTTTGTATGGTGTTTTTGACATAAAGCGTCTACAGTTAAAAGATCGTAGATATACTCGTAGAAGAGTGTTCTGACTGTTTTCATGATAACTGCCACGCAAGCCATCTTTTAAGGGTCACCTGCTGCTTATCTTGAAGAATACCTCCCTCGCTGATTTTCGAACGTTGCGACCTTCTGTGACCTGTTATGACCTTTCATTCTTTGTTAACTCCACCCTCAGATACCTCAGTCATACATTCACTATTCATTCTTACGATTATTCTTCAAAATTCCCTTTTTCTAAAGGAACAACTCTCTTTTAGGTTCTGTACTCGGTCTCGAATTTCTTAGCCAAGAACTGCGAGTCAGGACTTGGCTTTAATCGTATTATTATCATTAAAAGGGAAGAGTTTAACTAGCCCAGTGTGTCAAGTTCTTACATGTGCTGGCACGATTAAATTCAGGCGGTAAACATGATTATATCACAGCTAATAATGAAATGTAGAATAAATATATACATAAAATATGGGATAAAAATAAATGTATATAAAAGCTAATGATAAAGTATAAAATTGATATATAGAAAATAAGGATAAAGACTGAATTTTATAAAAAAAAAAGCCTGTGGTGAATAAACATTTAAATCTTACAAATAAAACCTATGTTTCTTAAAGAAAAAGTTAAAATCTTAAAAACAAAAATTCTCAGCGTCTGATGAAATATCCAAAAAAGTTTCCTGCCAAAAAACATAAATATCTCTCTATTATTATTAACTCTAAATTAGCTAAAAATATGTTGTATGGTTAAAAATGTGTCAGTCACTGCATCTGGGCCTGCTTCATGAGGTATTAATTAGTCATACTAAATAGGCTCTTAATCCTGAAAGAAAAGAGGATAATGGTGTGACCCTTTATGTTTGTGGGTTAATGAAGGATTTGACTTTTTGGATAGTTACTCATGGGATTAAATCATCAAATAAGGACCCATTAAAAATCCATCCTTTAAACATTAGTCACACGACGATGAAGCTCAAGTGGTTTAGGATTATCGTATGGTGATTGAGGAGAATTTAATGTTGTTAGACATTGTGCGAAATATGTAGGTAGGTCTTGTAATACTAATGTCCTCTCCGTCTTATTATAACTCACAGATGGTAATTAGGTTGTCACGCCCTTTATGGTATCGCTTTCCATATTCCACGCCTTCTTCCCCCCCCTGCTCTCTCTCTCTCTCTCTCTCTCTCTCTCTCTCTCTCTCTCTCTCTCTCTCTCTCTCTCTCTCTCTCTCTCGCACTCGTACGTTTTGGATGTGTAATATATTGAGATATTGATACATTACTCTGAGTAAGGATACCTTAACGTTGCGAAATGGTTTGTGAATCACCATGATCAGAAAAGCTGTACTAGTCAGAGCAGTCTGCACTAGTTTGGTTTGCTCTGAGCGATCAGACGAAAATGTCCTGTCATTACCATTCTGCCGTGGCCAGTGAGATAATGAAAAGGACCAAACTCTACACATGAATAAAGTCATGTCTGGGGCTTTTGTCCTGCAGTGGACTAGAAACTGCTGCATTTTTGTTGTTGTTGTTGGTACATCATGTTAAAACTGTACTCTGGTTGAAGATTTTCTTGAATGGAAATATAGCTCCTAACAAACAAAGGTAGGTTTTATAAAAACATTTATTTGTCATTCAATTTAATAAATACAGTGGTACGGATAAAATCATAAATTTTCGGCAATATAAAGACTTGACATTAGTTTTTTAGGAGGGAGGAAAATATATTTTTTCTTATAATCTCACATATTCATAATTTATAAATACATTAATAAACTTTTCATAACCTCAGAATTCAAGAACATCACTATCTCTCTTTCTGGCACCGCGCCTTTCTCTATTTCATACATTAATTTAATAATATTTTTTTAGGCTACTTATCATCATTTGACCCTGGGTGTTTCAAGTTTTTAAGACTGGTCTATTTTTTTAAGGAATGGGTAAGTAGAGCCAAAATACGTAGAAATGGAACATTCTCTCTCTCTCTCTCTCTCCTCTCTCTCTCTCTCTCTCTCTCTCTCTCTCTCTCTCTCTCTCTCTCTCTCTCTCTCTCTTTATAAACTGTTGATGCCTTTCACGTAGAAATGGTTCATTACTTTTCCCATTATTTCTTGGCCTTCATAATAGAATATATATGACATAATTAAGGAATAGATAAAATTCTTGGAAAATTACGTTTCGTGAGAGGGCGATGAACCCTTCCTTTGAGAATAGGAAAGAAATTAGAAAATCTTGTGTATAAAAAGAATAAGCGTTGACCAACTGCTGTTTGTGTGACCATGTAAGTTATTTCTCATGTTGAACATGAAAAAGACACATGTAGCCTCTTAACTTTGTTTTTAATATTCTCATGCATTGTTTGTGAGTAGTTATCAGTTCTTAACCAAAACACAACTTGATTACAGTTTATATATTTATTCGTGTTTTACCTGAGAAATATCAAATTTAATACGTCAGTAAAGGATTTATAAAAATGCCGCCTATCTTTTGAATTTCACGGTTTTAGAGAATTTTCTCATGTTTAAGCTCGCATAACTAAACAACTTTATAGTTCGGTGCGTTGACGATTATGTTGGGATAATGTTTTCCAAAATCATGGGTTCCATTCCCTGGAGGGAAGCATAAGTTTATCCATTCATTTACTTCCTGGTTTCATTGGTTTTAGTGGAAGCGTAGCTTCTATATGGAGAGAGAAATGTTATGAGGCTGTTCCGGTACACGCACTGTAGAATTGATTTTATAACCATTTGAATCTATGAATGTTATAATTTCTTACATCTGTTAAAATATTTCTTAAAAATATTTAACATTTAAAGATGGAAGAGGAAATTCAAGGGATATTTTAGTAAATTCATACAACACACTATACTGCAAGGATTTCGGTATATTTTCCTTTTCTCAAGGAAAGGAACTTACGACTGTGGCTCATGAATGGCACTTGGCTTAAAAAGAACGCCATTTTCGTCCAAAATGCAAATTTCTAAATGGTAATGTTTAAGCATTTCCACTATAATTTTCCTTGTGAGAGAGAGAGAGAGAGAGAGAGAGAGAGAGAGAGAGAGAGAGAGAGAGAGAGAGAGAGAGAGATGCTCACTATATAAAGCGAGTGAAGTCCCATTTATTGTCCTCCAGGTGACTTTAAAATATCCTTTGAATAACCTTTGATGGTACAGAATAGATCAATATATCGTAGGAAGAAGGAGGCAGAAATATTCTTATAAATTATTTTTGATAATAGAAAAAGAGTGAGAGAAGATTACCCACGGGAGGTAATCGTTCCCTGGCATAATTATCAATAAAATCGGCATGTTTTAGCATATGAGAAGGCGACGTCCGGCAGATGAGGGATGCTGTAAAAGGGCAGACGTTGAGAGTTGAAACATGAGTTAGTGTTGTATCTAGCTGGGGATCTACTGTCGACAGGTCATCTCCAAGAGTCATCTTCCTGGCTTGAATATTCCAAAATGGGACGTAAGCCTTTTCCATGCCGATTCCAGCCAAGCTTAAAGGGCTCAGAAGACGCTCGGTGCACAACTGAGTTAGTGATTTAGGTGTAACTATTATTTATGGCTTATTATTTTCTTCACTGCTACTTTCTTTTGAACAGGGAGGGAAATTATTTAACTCTTATTTTTAGATATATCATGAGCTCTGTGCATTATTATAGACGGAAATCCTACATTTGAATATATGATATTATTATTATTATTATTATTATTATTATTATTATTATTATTATTATTTTTTATTATTATTTTATTACAAGAAAAGGTACGACCCTAGTTGGAAAAGCAGGATACTGTAACACCAAGGGGTCCAGTAAGGAAAAATAGCCCAGTGAGGAAAGGAAATAAGGAAATAAATAAGTTACCAGGGAAGTAATGAAGAATGAAATATATATATATGTATATATATATATAATGAAATATATATATATATATATATATATATATATATATATATATATATTATATATATATATATATATATATATATATATATATATATATAATGAAATATATATATATATATATATATATATATATATATTTATATATATATATATATTTATATATATATATATATATATATATATATATATATATATATATATAGACAGACAGATAGATAGATAGATTATCTCAAAGTTTCCTCTTACGTTTATTTTATTATTGCTTATGACTTATTGCTTATGCGTTGTATTAGAAGAAACAAGATTTTTTCTTGAAAATTTTAATTTTAGTATTAATCTTTAAGGGAAGAAGAGTATGATTTAGTCTAGGAGAGTTTCTCCAACTGGTCGTTTGGAGAATTTATTAGTGAAAGAAATATCTTTCATTCCATAAATTATCCATTGTGACAGGCAGTGAATATTTGCAGCTATTCTTTCTAGCTTCTTGATTTTCTCTTTTTTATATTACTTGCCTTTTTCGATATATAAATATTATTATATATGTAAATATAGTTTTTCCCCAACTTTTACTTAATAAGACAAAAAGTCTTGGTGAGAGAAATCTTGGTGAAAGAAGGAAAGTAGCACAAGACGAAGAAGCACTTCTGCTAAATTGGATACGAAAGACCTTTGACCAAGGCGTTGGAAAAGAAATAATCTAGGATAAGGACTGATATACAGTAGAGACTGACATAATAATTGAATGACAGGCAACAAAACTTAGGATGAACAATAACATTGGTATGCTTCGAATTCTAATGAAGAATACTGTCAAGAACTTAAAAAGAGTTGATCGATTTTTAGAAGAGTTTAATAGAGAAAATGTGTCTAATTTTTTTATGGTTTAGTTCAGAATAAAATCTTATGTAGGTTTGGGAAGTAAAGATGTTTTTTTTAGTGCAGTTCTCATTGTGTTGTCACGTTTTGTCATTTTCGCCACATCTATCTATAATCTTTTTAGAACAAGTCTTTGTGCTTAAATTTTGTCTTTTGTCTTGTCACAAAAATTACTATCAAGTTTTTGCAGCAACTGATTGATCATTAATGAAGCATTCCCCCCCCCCCACCCCCAACACCCCCCCCCCCGGCCCCCACCCCCAACAACAACCCCCCCCCGCCCCCACCCCCCAACAACACCCCCCCGCCCCCACCCCCAACAACACCCCCCCGCCCCCCCCCCCAAAAAAAAATAAATAAAGGGAAACTTCATTGTCTGGTATAGAAGAGCAAACAAAATGCGACGTCTTAAGAGTATTGTGTAGTTCGTGTAATGATATCCTGGCTAAGATTAAACCTTTAATAATTGAAACTAAAGGTTCAATCCAAAAGGGGTAGTCGGGAGTATTAAAAAAAATTAATAAGGTTTCATTTTTTAAAACATAGTATTGAAGGAA
>NC_090726.1:154575326-154577826 GCF_036898095.1 Palaemon carinicauda | reverse complement strand
ACTTTCTTAGAGTTTACTGTTCAGGAAATATTTTAAGTACATTATTACGTACAGAATTCTTCTTTTATTTTTACCCGAGTTACAGCTTAAGAATTAGATACCATTTAGACCTTTCTCTAGAACTACATGACACACTTCTACTTTATTTCAGAATATTCATACCATTTATGGATTGTTTATAATATTTTCCTTAAAAAATAAAAAATAAATAAAAAAGTTAGCAGTATAAGTCACACAATTGGTCATTTTCAATTTCAAATGCTCTATTAGCCTATTGTTTATAGAGAGTCTTCTACCAGTTATACTAAAAAGCAGAACGTATTATTGTACAAGGTCTTCCATCAACTTTTCATATTTCCGATCTTATTTTCCAACGTGTACCTGAATTATGTTAACAGTTGCCAAATATTGAGTATTCATTCATTTTTGTTCTCTTCTAAATGCCCGAGTTCGTTGGTACTTCATATGTAGCCATTCGTTTAACAGGATGGTGTAACAGCATTTCATGATCTACACACTCTCACGTGATTCTGATTCCTCAAGAAAGCTTTAGGTATGCGATGGGATTAAATAGTAATATCAAAAGGCTGAGCTAATGGTAATAGTAAATAGAATAATAGTAATAACTATAATAATATCATCGGTGTATTGTTGCTTTTGTTCACCTCGAGTGTTAATGACGATTTTTTCAATGCTATATTTTGGATTTTTAGACAATTAAAAAGCCTCTGATTCTGCCAAAATAGCAACAGTAATGAAAGCCCTTCGAAAACAAGGAATAGAAGAATCTTATGTTCGAACACTTGAAGATATACATACAGGAAGTACAGCAATCCTAAAACTACATAATGATAGTAAAAAAATTCCAATTGCGAATCGGAATTTCACAGCAGGCCTAGTAGAAGTTTTTTAAAGATCCAGATTGAAAAAAAAATGTAGGAATTAATATTAATGCGGAATACCTCAACAACTTAGGATATTCAGATGACATAATTGTGTTTAGTGAATCATGAGAAGAATTACAGAAGATGATAGAAGATTTGAATAAAGAAAGCAGAAAGGTAGGACAGAAAGTGAATATGAGTTAAACTAAGATATTTTAAAATGAAAATGCAGAGAGACAACAAGTAAGAGTTATGGACGAGCCTCTAGAGATTGCTGATGATTATACGTACTTAAGACAGACAACAAGTGTTTCGCCAGGACATGAGACCAAAATTAAAAGAAGGATAAGCATGAAAAATAAAATACCACTTTCTCTAAATAGAAAAGAATTTGATGAAATAGTTTTACCAGTATTAACTTATGCATCAGAAACTTGGAGCCTTACTAAAGCTTTGGGATGTAAGCTAGTTACAACTCAGAGAGCTATGGAAAGAATAATGATGGGAATAACACTGAGAGACAGAAAAAGAGCAACGTGGATACGAGCGAATACTAAAGTAGAAGATATTCTAACAACCTGTAAGAAAAAGAAATGGACATGGGCAGGGAATATAATGAGAATGACAGATAATAGATGGACATTTTGAATAACAGACTGGGTCCTTACACATTGTAAAAGAAGCAGAGGAAGAAAGAGAAGACGATGGACTGACGAGCTAAGAAAGTTTGCGGGCTTGGACTGGCACAGAAAGATCATAAACAGACGCAAGTGGAAGAACATGTCTGGGGCCTATGTTCTGCAGTGGCCTAGTAACAGCTGATGATGGTGATGATGATATTTTGGATATCTTTCCTTCATCAAGTAACTTTCGCGTTTTTTTAAGATTAGTTCTCTGTTGCATATTAGAATCTTTCTTTGATGATTAATTGCATTTGTTGCAATTAAATTTTCCTAACGGAAACTGTAACGGTACTGTATATTAATTCCATCTTGAATTGCATTTATATGAAAACGATATTTTTTAAATTAAAATGGAAGTCATGTTTTACCATCCATGAAATTGTCTTAACGTTATAGTAATCAACTGAATGACGAAGACAACATTAATTATTTCGTTTTCTTGTTATGTCATGCAGGCACAACAGTTATGTTGACAAATAACTCTTATGCCTTCATAGTCATTCCAAAAGATTGTACGCACCCAACTGATTTTAAATTGATACAAATGACCTCACAAGGAATCTAGAAGTTGTGGTTTTTCAGGAGTTTTATTTTTTGGCTGTTTTTAAAAGGAAGGATTAAAAACTTGATCCCTGACTTTCCAACCTAAGAGAAATCTTGATATTACAAGTGTCTTAACATTTCCTCCAAACAAAGAAATTAACAACAGTTTTGTTCATTTCTTTTTATTTCTTGTAGTTGTTCCTTTTGCAATAATGAGGGTAAAGTAAAAAAAAAACTCGGAAAGGGAAAGAAAATGTGTGAAATTTATCATGGTTGGTTAAAAGGAAATTCTTATTGTTTGTTGTACTGTATATCTTTCCAAAACATGCTAGTGTGCTTACTGGAACCTTGAGAACTAGACTCTTTTGAATTTATAGATCAGAAATAGAT
>NC_090726.1:154552826-154562826 GCF_036898095.1 Palaemon carinicauda | reverse complement strand
TTTACCAACAAAGAAATTCATTAACTTTATCTGATGGGTATTTTTAAATGAAGTAAAGTAATCGCCTCAGAGATTCTTGTTTATATTGTGGAGGGTGTTACTTCTTTTATTTATGACGTTATGCCTGCATTGCGTAATTGAATCCAGATTTAATCATGCTTTTAACACGTTTTATCCTTGTTGAAAAACCTGATTCCTTTTCACTGCATTGTTTTTCCATAGCAGAATAAAAAAAACACAAAATTACACTTCAGTTAATGATACCATCAACTTTATTAAAATGATATTTATAATTATGGTGCTAACTGAAAGTGTAGGACTTTACTGAAAATTATAAAATAATAGAATATAATTTGATAAGATTGGTTTTATAGTTGATTTTTTTTTTTCATTGTGGTACAGTTCTTTTTATTTCAAGATTTTCATATGTTTTTTCTCTGACTTGAACTAAATCTGCCATTCCAATGTTTTTCTCCTCCGGATGTCAAGCTTCTGTCTAGAATTGTTTCTTGTTGATAGTGTTCATTCCTTCTTTCTTTGTAATTTTCATAGCGGACAGATGGAAAAACTGTGGCCAAATTTTACAAAACCAGTCCAGTTTCTTTAACAAATGTCTATGACAGCGCAACCATTTAATATATATATATATATATATATATATATATATATATATATATATATATATGTATGTTATATATATATATATATATATATATATATATATATATATATTATATATATATATAAATATATATATATATATATATATAAATCTCTCTCTCTCTCTCTCTCTCTCTCTCTCTCTCTCTCTCTCTCTCTCTCTCTCTCTCTCTCTCTTTATATATATATATATATATATATATATATATATATATTATATATATATGTATATGTATATATGTATAAATATTTATCGTAAATATACAATATGTGTGTCTGATTTCCTGTTTGGTGCTTTAAAAGTATCTCCCAAGAGGTCGTGTCTAGAAAGGCAGAACGATTGTGCAATTCCATAACCCAAGGTTTTATCAAGATACGAATTAAAGATTGACATTGATTGCAATGGGAAGCTTTTGGTTCAATCTCAAAATATAAAATAGAATATGAGCTATTTGTATTCTAGGAAAGGTCAAATTTCAAATGCAAGTAGAATTGCAATTCATAACGGACACTTTTTAAGACCTTAGCAGCATACTGTATGACTTTAAATTGTGTAAGGCAGCAGAGTAAGCTAAAGACTAGTTCTTTCAGGTCTCATTTAGACTATCAGTAGTGAGGTGAAAAGTTAGAAGAAAAAGAATTTAGAACTGCTTAAAATAGATAAAACTTTTTTTAAAGCCAGTCTTTTTTTTATATTTCAGTTGGCGATTTCATTATGGAATTCTGTTGTAGGGTTCGCTTTCATAAGATATCATGATTTTATTTAGCTAAAATAACATGAAAAAAGTTAGAAAAATTTAACCCCACAAAAATACCGTTAGCATAGATAAGTAAGCCGGAACAAAGTATAATCGCAAAACGACGTTAATCTATTGCCGTAGAGGTGGAAATATTTGTTTTAATCTACTACTGTATATATACGTTTAATGTAGGAGGACGCAAAGAGAAAGTTATATTGAAAGACATTGTCCATATGTAGCAAAGGCCCGAAAAAAAAAAGAAGGTAAGAAAAAGAGTGGGACTTGATTTAGAAGAATGGAAGGCTATCATGTTCATGGGAGAAGGAAGAGCTAAAAAAAAAAAAATCCAGAATCTGACAGTAACCAGTGGCATCGGAACCTTTGTGATTGTGAAGGTTTATTATTTGGCAAACGGTCACTTGTACGTGTAGAAAAATGGGCAAAGTTTTGATTGGTTAATAAAACTATCTGTATCATCTCTCACGTTTTTTACTTTGAGATAAGAGATCAAAATAATGACTTGAGAACTTATTAATTTTTGTGTGTGGTGTGTGGGGGGGGGGGGGGGGGGCGCTTTTTCAGATCTGTGAGGAATGTTTGAATTTTTTTGTTTGTGTAGTTGATTCTGTTTTAATAGAGAGGTGAAGGAAAGCAGATACTTCGGCATTTGACCAGTCTATTTGCTAAGCTTTCGGGAACAACATTTCCCATCATCGGAGCTAAAATGTGAACAGAAAACGGAAATCAATAGCCAATTACGTTAAGTCAATGAAATTCAGTTAAACAGGCAAGAATTATAACAAATACATCGAAATACTTAAAAAGTGATGCGGATGAAATATACTAAAAAATCTGTTTATCGTCGGCAATGTTGTCTAAGAATCGCAGACTGCAATGAAAAAGTAAATCCATTGGCTTAGAAAATAAATCCGTGATTGAGGTTTCTAAATTTTCCTCGTTAGGCTAATAACTGAACTACAAATATAAACAACATAAGTAGTGCATAGGTATTCAAGGAATTTGGCTGAAAGGGTAATTTATGATATTGCTACTGTAAAACCCCGCAAAAATTATTCTTTTGGGTAGATTTTACTCGCTATTTCTTTACCGGTAATACTTTTTGGACAATCTGGTAACCCTATATTTTCCTTATGTTACATGCCTTGAAAATATTGAAAAGGGTTCGTTTACTGATATTTATTGATTTAAAAAATATAATCATATAAACAATGATAAAAAAATATTTGTAATCGGCCAAGAGAAAATCTTTACGAATTGAAGTTGTCGTAATCAGCCAATAAGAGGAGCGTACGAAATGAGGTTGTCGAAACCAACCAGTAAGGGCTTTACAAAATGAGGTTGTCGGAAAGCGTTCATGAAGTAAAAAAAAGAAATGAAAATTGTCGAAAGCCATTCTCAAAATAAGAGAAGGTAAGAAAAAAAACGATCTTCAAGCAAAAAACTTATCACGATTCAAATGTTCCCTTAAATCATCTGAGCAGTTGAAACTCCTTTATTCTTTTGTCCCGACGTTTTGGGAGAAAATGAACGCAGAGAAGGACAATGGGTTTATTCTTTGACACGTTCCTTCCTTTTTTTTCAACTTTAAGAATATTGGCCATTATTTTTTCCTATTTTTCCCCATTTTTTCCAAAGCTTATGCTATAAAAGGGGATAGTTTTTCTACCCATAAAATTATGTTATGTTTTATGGTTAAAAGTATTTAAAAAAAAATCTGTTAAATAACCATGGTATAACATTATTAGTACATTGAGCACATTTAGTGAAAATATAATTCTAAAATAATCCTTTTCATGAAGATGAAATATATATCCATTTTATAATTGTATCGTTTATTTCATATCCAAACCTGCTTGATGCCCCCTGCGTGTTTTTTCATAAAGCAAAACGTTCAAGTTGTTAGCAAGACTATTAATGAGCATATAATTATTAGGAACGAGAGATCACAACAATCGTTCATGAAAATAGAAATTTTTTTTTTAAATCCCTAGTTGAGAGGAGAGAGAGAGGGAGAGAGAGAGAGAGAGAGAGAGATGGAGAGAGAGAGAGAGAGAGAGAGAGAGAGAGAGAGAGAGAACGCGCCGTCAGATAACCAGTAAAGCACCTCGTTTTCCCGTGCGCAATATTACGGAACCTTTCTAGTGTGAGGTGCTAAAGACAGGTCTTGATAAGATACATTTTTTATGGCCCTCATGGATTATGCTTTGTTCTCGAGAAGCGGTTTATTGATGGCAATTGCATGCATATCGGGGTGTCCTTTACACCTCCGTGAATAGCACCAGCGGTGCTTTCGAGGATGGTAATGCAAGGTTTGGGTTCTTGATGAATTTATTTGAAAAAAAAAAGATAAAACGTCCAAGGCTAGTGGACTTTGGTTCATGAGGTCCTTTCTCTTTTTCGCTATCTTTCTTTCCGGTCTCTTTCCTCCTCTTCCTTAAGTTCTTCATCCTCCTTATTCTCTTCGGAACCGAATAGCATCCGTGTCATCCCATGTTAACCGAAGAAGAAACAACAGCAGACAAGTAGTAGTTCTCTAGCTGTATCTAAGAAGCACCAAGTCACCGGGTGGTAGATTGAACCAACCCAAAGCCAGCAATCGAAGGATGCAGCAGAAGGTCAGATAGCCCCTAATCGGCTGACGATCTAGTTTCAGCCGATCGTAAATTACCTCAAACTGCTCTAAGGAAGTAATGAGATTTGAGAGAGAGAGAGAGAGAGAGAGAGAGAGAGAGGAGAGGAGAGAGAGAGAGAGAGATTTAGACAAATATGGATCAGCTGGTCGTTTATAAATGACCTGTTTTGATATTGAGATTAGAGAAGACAGTGTGTTTTAACATGATTATGCCCTCCGGCATAGCCAGTTTTGTCCAAGCCATCTGATAGTCATAATTCTTGACCTTCGGTGACCTGCAGAATTCAACTCGACTTCAAAGGACACTGGCCGAGTGATTAGGGGAGAGGGGCCAGGTAAAGACATCGAGTGGGTAAGATGGTCTTTTGTCTCAGTTCTGCAGTGATTGAGTTGCCGCTTTTACCCTCCGGTCGACTGGAATTTTGAAGTTAATGACACCAAATGGCCTGGGCACGACGACTTCACAATGGTCCTCCTTAGAAGGCCAGAGGATGATAAGCTCTCCCTGGCAGCGCAAAAGTCTTGATAACGCGGTAATGCCCCAATACCTTCAGACAATGCTGGGGCGTTGTACGAATATTGCCTCGTGCTAGCCTACCAATCAAGAACCGTCTTGCATACCGTCAAGGCATCGGACTGTGACTCGGGAATGAAAAGGAGAGAGAAAAAAATCTTGATGACTTCGCCACGAGAGTTGTGGTCGCAATAGAATAGGTTCAGTATTAGCATCCGCTTCGTCTCCTTAATACCTACTAACAATGTAAGCATCATAAATTTATGCCGTCATAATGGCGGCGGAGGGTTTTGTGGCGCGGAATTTATGGTTATCATGAAATTACGCGTCCGTCACGACCGTGGGCCCCCGGGTTCTCAGCGCGCGCCCACTATTGGCTTTCTTTTGGCGGGAAATTATGTGCTGAAGCCATTGTTGCCGCTAATATTTACTTGTGGCTGCCATGTACATAATTTGCTAAAGGGCCAAAGAGTCTTCTCACCTGGATGCTTACCTGCCTTGTTAGCTGCCCTCTACAAGCTTAGGGCTACAGTTCATCACGAAACCATGCCCTTTGACCTAGAGAAATAATAAGATTTCAGAAACAGCCATGTAGAACTCGTTCGAAAGGTGTCAGGCGAAACTTGCATGCATAGGGAGAAAATTTTATAGAAAATTTTTCATGCGTTCAAAGGCCAGAATTTCCTTAACAACAAAACATCCTTTGCATGATTGTCCCACGATGATATACCTAAAAAATGCAAAAGCATCCACGTTCCCAATCATTAAAGAAAAGGTTATCTTCAAAATAATTTTAAGACGGTTGAATGGAGATGTGTACCAAGTTATTTGTTTTATACGCAAAGAAGTTTTGCCATGATTTGTCTACACATAAAAGAGGCTTATGTTTGCCTAAGGATATGAAAGCTAAAATGCAGCATGGTGCCTTAGATTTCCCTCCCTCCCTCCCTCTCTTCCTCAGTAAGGAAAGCAAAACAAACGTGTAGCCCAGTGATTATCCAAAGACCATTTATTTCCACCTAAGTTCTTGGCTACAAGCCGAAATCCCTGGCGAGAGCATAAAAATATGCGTGTCCCGTCAAAGAGAAATTTGCATAATGGTAACACACGAGAGACTGTATAGCGGCCCAAGGAAGAAAATAACTATGGTCAGACCTTGAAACATGGACGTAGGGCCCTGTCGGACTTCCAAAGGCCCGGATTTAGGATTTCCAAGTGGCGTGCCCTAAGGGGAGAGACAACTTGCATTGCCCCCGCTGTCATATCTTGACGTTCGACCTCTCTTGTTCTTTTATTATTGCTGGAATTTCATGGCCTCGCATCTCGATTCTGAAAATGTGCTTCGATATCAGATCATGTGTGAGGCGTACGGGGAAAGCTTTTTATCTCGCGCTATTTCTTTTCTTTTTATACTGATTTTACAATAGTTGGAGATATTTGTCATTTCAAAACTTTTTTTCACTGAAGATTGAACGAATCAGATCCGCATGATATAATTTACGTCATAGCTGGTGTTGGGCTGGACTTTTTGTATAAGGAACAATTTAATTACATAATAATATTATCCCCAAAATTTTGTGCTTGGCATTATACGCAATTCTTTCTACTATTGTACTCCTTCATTTTGGTATTCCATTATATCGATATCATTTGTATATTTAGGGGTTTGGTTGTACCCTTACAATTTTGGCAATTCAAATCATGAATCCAAAATTCATTTCGTTGTTTGTGTATTTTTCATATAAAGCTCAATTTTAATCATTATTAACAAAAAGAGACCAAAGATGATTATTCCTAAAGCACTCAAATTCATTGGCTTCAGTGTTCTCTGCGTGATGCAAAATGTATGACTCTTCTTGAAACTCAAAAGTATTATCTCATGTAGTTCAATTCCACATAAATTCGTACGCTATTAAATGAAAGAGAGAGAGAGAGAGAGAGAGAGAGAGAGAGGGAGAGAGAGAGAGAGAGAGAGAGGAGAGAGGATATCAAAAATTCATGTTTTATCCATAGAGTTATGGTCAAAATTTTTAAGTAACTCTCTCTCTCTCTCCTCTCTCTCTCTCTCTCTCTCTCTCTCTCTCTCTCTCCTCTCTCTCTCTCTCTCTCTCTCAGATCACATTTGGTATTCTGAGTATGCTAAATATGTTTAATGCATGTCCTCTGCTTATTTGTGTTGTCTGGTGATAAACGTTTGTCTTGATATATCTCTACGATATTTGGAAGTGAGGGATTATGGTAATGAGCAATCTAAAGTAAAAACAGTGCATAGTGCTGCGACTATTAGATGTAGATTGGGATTCATAATTATGAGATGCAGGGAGAATCTCTTAAGGTAATAGATAATGAAAAGTTAGAGAAAAAATATTAATTATTGTGAGAACTGTCAGAGAGAAACATCACACGATGTTTTTTGCGGGATGAAATGTTTCTAGTGTTGATAAAATCTCACGAAGATTACACATTGCTTTGAATTGCGTTGCATCAGAAATGTTGTTACCATATTAAAGGATAAGTCAGAACGCGTCAGACTGCTTGCATGCACATTGTTAGCATTCATGTCTTCTTGGAGGTTCACCTCAAGCACTTCCTTGTAAGCATGCCATTTTGAATTCTCGATTATGTAGCAGGAGTTACTGGCAATTTGCAAACTTTGGGTAGTTGCTGGTGTACTTTATTGACAGCTAGAATGCTTTTTTCAATTAGCAGTAATGACCTGTGTTTTTGGGAAGCACTTCAGTTATTCGATTTTGACCTGACATTTTCGTGATTCCTAAGAAATGAAAGCATCGAGAGAGAGAGAGAGAGAGGAGAGAGAGAGAGAGAGAGATAGAGAGAGAGAGAGAGAGAGAGAGAGAGAGAGAGAGAATTATACCTGGAATTGAATGTTTGTGTCTTACCTAAAGTCTTAGTTATAAAGCTATTGCATTTTCCCACAAGGTTGGAAATCTTTTGATTCTTGAATGTAGTGCCCGAACTAAACATATTTTGTCGGGAGGGGATTATTTAACTTAAACATTTTAGGTTTGCTCTTATTTATCAATAATGACTTGCGATTAACTCTTAATATGAATGTTTAGAACAGTAAGGAAGTTTTGGATCTAGTGGTAGTGCCCTTGCCTGTTGATTGCCTGACTGGGGTTCGAATCCCGCTCAAACTCGTTTGTTCCTTTGGTTGGTGCAACCTCACCCTCCGTTTGAGCTAAGGATGGGGGTTTGGGGAAGCCTATAGGTCTATCTGCTGAGTCATCAGCAGCCATTGCCTGCCCCTCCTTGGTCCTATGTAGGGTAGAGAGGAGGCTTGGGCGTCGATCATATGTAATATGGTTAGTCTCTACGGCATTGTCCTGCTTGATAGGGCAATATCACTGCCCCTTGCTTCTGTCATTCACGAGTGACCTTTAAACCTTTAAAAGTGTTTCATACACGCTCAGACAATGTAAGGATATTGCTTTTTCATATATCTCTCTCTCCCTCGCACTTATAATAGAACAACATGTTTAAGCTTGCCATCGCATGTATTAGAGTGTCTGAATTTTAGTGACATTTTTGCACTCAACTCTTGTATATAAGCTCGGTATCTGTTTGAGAAACTTTCTTGATTAACATACGTGACACAGAAGAGACTGGGTCTCCATTGATCACCTAAAACCTGCGTAGCTCCTGCAAGATGAACCGCCTACAATTCGCATCTAAAGCAAGGAGCACTATTTCATATGTATGTTTTTAGGTGTGGGAATGTGATGCTATGATTTCTTTTTATTTCCTGCTCACTCCAGCACTGATAATGGAACAATCTGGTCAAGCTTGCCATCGAATGTTTTAGATTGTTTGAATTTATTTTACATTCTTGCTCTTAAGTGCTTGTATATAAGCTCGTTATCTGTTAAAAAAAAAAAAAAAAACTTGACTTGCATTCGCCTCGCCTCTATAGTAGCACCTAACGACCACCTTGCACAATATTGGCAATATGGGTGATCTTCCACTCAATAGCATTACATTTTTAATGGCCCAAACAATGCTTGTAGTAACTTTGTAATTAAGGAATCGAAAAAAATACAAAATTGAGAATTGTTTGTGGTTTTGTTTGTATTTCAAAGAAAATTTAGAGGAAGTACATCGTTGAGTTTTATTTGCATAACTTCCTCCTTAATCGTTACGCTTTGCAAAATATTCTGTATGCAGTACAGCAATTAAGAGCTGCAGTGTCCATTTTAGTTGCGTCGCTTCTAGCCTTTGCTTTTCTCTATTTTCGCCCCTTGTCATATAAGCTGACCAGATTAGTTACGTAATAGTTGTTGTAATATTTATATCTTTATTATACTATATTTACAACCCCTAGCTCAGTTTTTGTTACATGGACCTTGTAAGTCTAAAGCAGTGGCTCAAATTCCTTTTAATAAACATAAATTATGAACTAAATTTGGATGTAGCTGTAGGTATTAATGTGATATAGGTTCGTCCTTTGAGCTTAAAATCTCTCTCTCTCTCTCTCTCTCTCTCTCTCTCTCTCTCTCTCTCTCTCTCTCTGCTTCTTTTGCAATCTCTGGAGCCATTCTGTTATTCTTAATGTCCATCTGTTATCTGTCATTCTCATTATATGTCCTGCCCAGGTCCATTTCCTTTTCTTCCATGTAAATCAAAAGTCCTATTTATATCTGGAACAGGGAAATATCCCTTATTACAGGTCTTCTCTTCCATCAAATCATGACCCACCCCTCCCCCGTCAATTGGCCTTCACTTGCACCACTGGCTGGTACAATACCATAAGTAACCCGGGAGAAAAGGAATGGCTGTTAAGGTGTTATTAGCCATCCCTTATCGGACCACAAGGTGATCACCAATTAACCGTATTTCAAGCGCCTTCCAGATAGAAGGGAACCAAGGCATGGCGCCGGTATCTCACGGGAGTTTCACCTTCTGTATTATTAGCGGGAGACGCTCGGGCTATTTAAGTAGACGAAGGGTTGTGGTTTTGGAAGAGAAACGACAGCTCGGTAATATGCTAGACTTCGGAGAACATTTGGAGTGGGGTTCGTTGCTAGAAATCTACAAGCGCTTGTTATTATGCTTGCAGTCGGTCTGTTATTATGATTATTAGATGTAGAGGTAGTGATAGTAGTGGTTTAGTAATAAATTTGCTGTCGTTACTCTTGGTGATGTAATGCACAGGGGAATGTTGCAGCTGTCTCCAGACATGTTTCAGTGCCTTGGTGTGTAGTTTGAGAACATTTTGTTTGTTGTATCAGTAATTCTTACTTCTTTAAGATCGATAACCGAAATAGAAGAAGCTAGCTGATAAGAGCTTATATTATCAGTAAATTGATCTTTTCTGCAATATATATATATATATATATATATATATATATATATATATATATATATATATATATATATTTATATATATATATACACACACACACACATATATAT
>NC_090726.1:154530326-154550326 GCF_036898095.1 Palaemon carinicauda | reverse complement strand
TTTTGCTACCTTTCCATATTTACAATAACACACGCACACGCACACATAAATTCCCTGTCTAATAGCTTAAGATCACTGTGAATCGTATCTAATTTGAAAGGTAACCTTAATACAGTGAATCCAGAGCAGTTCAACAGTGCACCAAACCCCCTGCGTATATCCAGGTCACCAGTGTCTTCCTTGCCTTTTTGAACCTGTTTTATGCTGCGAAGCGAATTCGTAAACGTAAAGCAGTTTTC
The DNA here is from genome assembly GCF_036898095.1 of Palaemon carinicauda. Taxonomy (NCBI): domain Eukaryota; kingdom Metazoa; phylum Arthropoda; class Malacostraca; order Decapoda; family Palaemonidae; genus Palaemon; species Palaemon carinicauda. The sequence continues at coordinate 154,550,087 of NC_090726.1, read as the reverse complement.
CACACTTTTATTCACGCGGATCCTCTTTCGAAAAATATGGCACGTGCAAAATTTTGTTTTATGGCGTCGAGGAAAAGTGGGGCTAGGCGTCATTTGAATTTTTTTTGGGGGGTGGGGGTGTGGGGTGGGGGTGGGGGCGCTGCTTTGAAGGTAATATGGATAATTATATTGGAGGTAGCTACGAGCTTAGTTAAAATAAATAAAAAAAAAAATATGTATGTTTCTCAAGTTATACTCTGAGACTTCATAATATCACCTAACGTAAAAGTTTTAATTTTAAAACATTAGGTTTTAATTTTGCGTGGGTAGGCGTTATTAGAATTTTTTTTTTTTTTTTTTTTTTTTTTTTTTTTTTTTTTTTTTTTTTGCTGCTACTTTGTAGGGGAATATGGAGGTATCTAGGAGCTTAATTAAAATAAATACAAATTCCGATGTTTTGTTATATTCTCAGACTTCAAAATGTTACTTAACGTAAAAGTCTTGATTTTAAAACATCAGGTTTTAGATTTTTTTTGTCTTAAATGAAGGATCTCATTGTTCTTTAATGAAGAATTTTGATGGTTTTTAATTTAAAGATCTTGTTTGTCTTTTATGAAAGTCCTTGTAGGTTTTTAATCAAACGTCTTGTAGGTTTTTTTTTATTAAAGATCTTGTTTGCCTTTTTTGAAATATCTTGTTAGCCTTTTATGAAAGATCTTGTAGGTTTTTAATTAAAGATCTTGGTTGTCTTTTATAAAAGATTTGTTTGTCTTTTATCGAAGATATTTTAGGTTTTTAATTAAAAATCTTGTTTGTCTTTTATGAAAGACCTTGTTTGTCTTTTATGGAAGATATTGTAACTTTTAGTTAAAGATCTTGTTTGTCTTTTATGGACGATCTTGTACGTTTGCAATTTAAGATCCTGTTTGTATTTTATGAAAGATCTTGTTTGTCTTTTATAAAAGATCTTGTTTGTCCTATATGGAAGATCTTGTAAGTATTCAGTTATAAATTTTGTCTTTTATTAAAGATCTTATTTGTCTTTCATGAATGATCTAAAACCCAATTGGATACTGGTTTATATAGATTTATGATCTTATTACTCTTTTATTATCAAAAACCTATTTGCAACTTGCTTTAGACTTTGAGTTATTCGATTGTGTTATCTAAAGCTTTTTTTTGGGGGGGAGTTTCTTTACCATTGTAGTTTTTACAAAGAAATATCCAACACTCGCATTTTCCATTTTTTGCAAAGACATCTATTAACAGATACGTTTTTTATGCGATTCAGGAAAAAATTATACAACACTGTTATGTCTATGATAATCCAACTAAGGTTTTTTTTCTCAATAATTATAGTAATTTTTCCTTTTTCAATTCAAGGCAGTTCAATTATTCCTTTGGTTTTGGGTATTCGTGATGTTTTGCAACGCGTTCTAAATATATGAAAATGTGTTAATTCTATAATTAAATTCGCGGAACTTTGAGACACTAATATATTTCAAATCAAAGGGCCATTTACAATACAAAACGATTTATCAAATTATTCTCTAATGTATTTCTTCGAATGAAATTATAACCATTATTATCAATAGTACTAGCAGTTTGACCAATGATGATTTTATCGAACTGACAGCCGATTTGCTTCGATCGTTGATTCTGTCTGACACACCAAATTGACTATGTATTAAAATCACAAACCAGTATTACACTTTTCATCTAACAGAATGTTGAAAAGGTTTTAGTTATTATTCATACACTTTGGTATTCCTTGACTCAGTAAATTAAAGAAAAGAGATTATTTTTTAAATATATCTAATTTAAAAAGCTTAATAAATCGAGTAATCTTAAATAAGAAAGAACCAGTCGAATTGAGTACCTTCATTTTTTAATCAATATGTGCAATGGGAAAGAATAGAGGTTAAGACTAGGAATGCATTTGAAATGTCCTTAGAGCATTTGATAAATAGTTTGCAAGATTCTTTATACTAGCACAGTGAAAACACGCATGAATCCATAGAATGAAGCTATCACTATTCAGAAGGTTTTATCATAAAATTTCTTTGGCTGTGATTCCACTGAAAATCTTTTCAATGTTATATACGACGTTGTGTCTCAGGCACATTTTTCTTCTTCTGTGCATATCCCCCTATCTCTCTCTCTCTCTCTCTCTCTCTCTCTCTCTCTCTCTCTCTCTCTCTCTCTCTCTCTCTCTATACTGTGCTATTCACAAACCTCTTTCGCCATGGACAATGGTCTTGATAGCCAATAATGATGAGCTTTGAAGCCTGGCTTTCATATGCATCATAAGAAATAAACTGCAGTCAGCCAAGGGAAGGCGGTCCATTAGGCAATCATTGCATTGCCTGAGGGAAAGACGTCCTTTCCTCTGTGCCTTTCACCGCAATTCGTGGCACCTTCAGGTTGGGGCAAGCCTTAATAAAACGTGTTTATCAGATCCCGAGGGGCACATCAAATAGGTGGTATATGCAGTACATGTATCTGATGATCCACTGTGAGCTCTGACCTAGTAATCCCTTCTCCCCCCCCCCTCTCTCTCTCTCTCTCTCTCTCTCTCTCTCTCTGGTTCTTAGTCAGCTGTTGTGGTCAAGAGACGACACAAAATTTATACCATCTCTCTAAACAGTAGGGTAAAAATATTTGTAAAATTACTCCCATTCACCAACATTTGGTAGAAGTATACTTTTTCCAAAGTAAAATTCCGGTATATAAACTCTCTTTAAAGACCTGCCATTACATAAAAAATATCTACAATTACACTAAACATTAACTTGTTGATTGATGCTCCTGACAATTTACGGCATAGGAATATACCATCATATATATACATGGGTACTGATAATATACAATAGTATTCATACCTGTATGTGTTGCATATATTTGGCTTTGTAATTTAACGGCTTTGCATGCACAGAGGTCTCCTATACAACGTAGGCATAATATACAATATAGTGTGATAATAGGAACCGGCAAATTGCTTTTATTTTTTTATCAAGTTTCGATTTTTGGAAACTGCAGTGCTATTATTATTATTATTATTATTATTATTATTATTATTATTATTATTATTATTATTATTATTAAATCAAGAATCGTTTTTTTTTATCGTTTACCGATGGAAATTTATACTCAAACAGTTTTTGGTTACATTACTAGCAGAACACTCTCTCTCTCTCTCTCTCTCTCTCTCTCTCTCTCTCTCTCTCTCTCTCTCTCTCTCTCTCTCTCTCTCCTGAACGACACGCATACCATGTAAATATCTTATATAACGCAATATGTTATTTTCTTCTAGAAATTTGTATTATTTCTATTTCACTGAGGGTTTAAGATTACTGATAATGTTTAATAATCGGAAAATACATGTGAGTATTTATAAGATGAAATGAAATCCACTGAAACTACAATTAGTGTCCAGAACGAGAGTGTTTCTGTAATTGATTGAATTCCTATTTCTTGTCATGTTCGATACCTGGGACCACAGGACAGTATTAAAGAATGTCCAGGTGCTTTAGCAGACCCTAGTTTTTGGAAAAGATGGTCGGTCTGTGTTCTCTAAAATAATATTCAAACAATATTTTACCTTCGTTGTTATATGAAACTTGAAAATATTGAAGTAGAGTTGCCATCTTTCATCGGTTTTATGGTTTCAAATTGAATTTCCTTTTATTCTTTATTCATAACAGATAATATCGGTGTCAATGACCTTCGATGTCAGGATGCCAGAAAACTCTTAAATCAATCAAGCATATCAAAAGCTTATCGATTTTTCTTTCTTCAGAAATTTAGGCATTATTAGTTACCCTGTAATTCACATCACTCGTGTTGTGTAAGGTAGTTTAAGTTATTGTGTATCCAGATTCCAGAAAATTTTATTTTGGAGTTTTCAATCCAAGTTATACATTTCTCAACATTATGCCGATGTTGTTATTATTATTATTATTATTATTATTATTATTATTATTATTATTATTATTATTACTTACTAAGCTACAACCCTAGTTGGAAAAGTAGGATGTTATAAGCCCAAGGGCTCCAACAGGGAAAATAGCTCAATGAAGAAAGGAATCAAGGAAAAATAAAATATTTTTAGAAGAGTAACATGTGGTCTCTTTCCGGATCCATTTTCGTTGATTTCGATCGCATGACCATCATTCAGTGATCCCAATTGGATAAGGGGATGCTAGCTGCAGCTTGATTTATTTGAGAATGGTTTGATTTATACAAGATTTTAATTAGAATTTTATTCACATCCCTAAGCTCATATATTACGTTTATTGCGTTAATAATGTCTTGACGTTTTTGAACGACAATATATATGTCATCGTGAAGGAAATGTATTGAAAATTGATTATCAAATAAAATGGGAATTTTTCAGTGTCCTTGAGATTTTCTTGTTTGCTGAAAATCGCATGTCTGAAGTCATAATGTCCCACACACGGGAACACTCGTGTATATGTTTAGTTATATAAACTAAATACCTTGTTTTGAAGCATGTTCATTTAATGCTTTCTGAAAAAAGGTTTCTTGAATTTTTATTGGTACCCAAATAGATTTCTCTAACAGTTACCATGAAATGCTGATACAGAATGAGTTTTTTTTTTCAGAGTTTTAATTTCTTTTCGTATTTTGTCAAAGAATGAATGAATGATTTTAAGTTCTCTGTCATCCTGACATTTTTTGTCATAGAGCTCTTCTCCCGTTTTGTTCATGGCGATCTGAAAACTTAGCTCATTTCTATTTGAAAAATGTCCCCTTAATCACTTATATTCTAGTTAAGTTGTAATAATAAGAACAGCTTGAAAATTATGTTTCGGGATTGGTATTCAATATTTTGTATTTTTGTTATTTCAAGATATATACATATATATATATATATATATATATATATATATATATATATATATATATATGTATGTATATATATGTATATATATATGTATATGTATAAATATATATATATATATATATATATATGTATATGTATAAATAAATATATATATATATATATATATATATATATATATGTTCATATATATATATATGTATATATGTATATATATATATATATATATATATATATATATATGTTCATATATATATATATATGTATATATATATATATATGTTCATATATATATATATATATAATATATGCATATACATATATGTATGTATACATATATATATATATATATATATATATATATATATATATATGCATATACATATATGTATGTATACATATATATATATATATATATATATATATATATATATATATATATATATATATATGTGTGTATGTATATACATATATGTATATATATATATATATATATATATATATATATTTATATATATAATTATATGTATGTGTATGTTTATGTATATATGTATATGTATATATATATAAATATATATATATATTATATATATATATATATATATATATATATATATATATATATATATATATATATATATACATACATATATACAGTTGAAGTGGCTATCCTGGAGGGTATTTAGCCTTGCATGGTGTATCGGCTCCTCCATGTTGACCAGGTTTTCCGACTTTTTACCATAGTCTATGGGTACCATCAATCACTTTGTTTATAATTCTGTACGTATGGTTTTTGTTATAATTCTTGTTAATCTAGTTTTTAAGTATGATGTCTCTTTTTTATTTCTATTAATTCTTATGCTGTCTGGAGACATTGAGCGAAATCCGGGACCAGTACGTCCTAGATTTCGTCAATGTCGTCTTCTGTATTGCAATATTTGTGGTCTTCATGCAAATATCCAAGACCTTACAGTTGGGTCCAGACAGTATGATATTCATTTGTGCTCAGAAACTTTGGTTTCTAATATGAGGCACTCATCTGAGCTCCTTATACCTGGTTTTAAGAAGCCAATAATGTTGAAACGTGATGCCATCCCTAGGGCCAGGGGAATGGCGGTGTATATTAGGACCGAGTACCCTGCTTCTCATAAGTCCTGCTATCAATGTGGATGTCATGAGATTAAGGTAATAAAAGTTTGTGGCAGGCATAACAACTTTTATTTGTGTTTGATCTACCGGAATCCAAACATAGATGATTCTATCTTCGATTGTCTTCTTACCATTATGGCTAAGATACAAGAAGATGATAGAAAGGCTTCTTTTGTCTTTGTTGGTGATTTTAATGCTCACCATAGGGAGTGGTTAAGTTCTATCTCTCCTACCGATCGCCATGGCTTAAGAGCTTTAGACTTTGCCTCTGAATCAGGCTGTGAGCAAATCATAAATGAAGCTACTCACAGGTCTGGTAATTGGTTGGACCTCGTATACACTGACTCCCCTGGCGTTATAACTAGTAAGGTTGGTTCTCCAGTCGGGACATCTGATCATGCCTTGATTTCATTATTAGTGAAGACTGAGCAGCCTGTCCCTGATATATCATATTCTTGTAAAATTATATGAAATCCCAAGCAGACTGGAATGGGATTTTACATGATCTTTTGTGCTTGAATTGGTCACAATTATATAATAGTGTAGATCCTGTTGTCCCTTTGAATGAGAATCTAGTCAACATAATTGATAGGCGTATCCCTTCTTGTGTGCTAAGGTACCGAGTGAAGGACAAACCGTGGTTCAATGATGATTGTAGACGTGCTTATTTGGAGAAACAGGAGGCCTATCATCTTTGGAAGGGTAACAGATCAGATTTGACCTGGAACAACTATACTCAGCTTCGAGCTTTTGCTCAGAGAGTTTATGCCTCAACTGAAAAGGAGTACAATTTAACCATAAAAGAAACCCTTTCTGGTACAACTCAGGAACATAAATGGTGGTCTACCCTTAAATCTGCACTCTTTGGTGTAGATGCAACAGTTCCTCCTTTACTTAAACCAGATGGCTCAGTCACTCACTGTCCAAAGAAAATGGCAACCCTTTTGGCTGATGTTTTTGACAGTAAACAGAGTAATGAAAAACTTGAACTTCCTCATTCCTGTTTTCTTGAGGCTAAACTAACTAGTTTAGCTTTTCGATCTCGTGAGATTAATGCTCTGTTGGTGGACCTTGATGCTTATGGAGGTGTAGACCCAAATGGTATTTTTCCTTTGTTTTTTATAAAGACAGAAGATTTCTTAGCTCCAAAGTTATCTGTTATTTTGCGCAAGTTAGCAAGAAGAGAAGCTTTTAGCACTAGTTATAGAATTGGTAATGTTACTCCTCTATGTAAATGTGTTTGTGGTAGCTCAAATCCCACTGATTACCGCCCAATTTCCATAACTCCCATATTATCTATAAGTTTTTGAACGTCTTCTGGCAAAACGTCTTAATAGGTTTGCTGAAGGTAATCATCTACTCCCTAGTTTGCAATTTGATTTTCCTAAAGGCCTTGGAGCATGTGATGCCCTTCTCACAATCTCCAATGCTGTACAGAAATCCCTTGATTATGGTCGGGAAGTTCGTATGATTGGCCTTGATTTTAGTGCTGCCTTTGACCGTGTTAATCATGAGGCCCTTGTTTTCAAACTGAAACAGTTGGGAGTGGGTGGGTCGTTTCTTAGCATTATTATTGATTTTTTAAGTAATAGATCTCAAAGAGTTGTTGTTGATGGGCACCATAGTGATTATAGGAATGTGATATCCGGTGTTCCACAGGGTAGTGTTCTTGGCCCATTACTTTTCATACTATATACACATGACATGTGGTTTGGCCTAGAAAACAAGCTTGTTGCATATGCAGATGATGCTACTCTCTTTGCATCACTTCTGTGACGGCGCCGAGTAAGGCTGTGAACTCAAAGGCAGGTTGGAAACGACTGAGTTATATTATTGTGGAACACTCTCCTCATATACAAAACCTCAAGGCAACAGGACATAACAAGTTCACAAGACAGACAATATCACAGAGGAAAAACCAGACATGAATTTTCATGTTCGTTTTAGTGCGAGGGAAGAGCGAAGATACAAGCATAATATATACAAAAGGAATTATGTACAATTGTGTGAAACACGGTTGGTACATGGCTCCCCCCCTAAAAATGACATACTGTACATGTTAAATAGGGCGCCCTGATCTAGAGAGGCGAACTGTAGGCGGGTCATCTGGCAGAAGATAAGCAGGTTTTAGACGATCAATGGAGACCCAGTCTTCTTTGCCCCGAATGTTTAGGAGGAATGCTTTCGGACTGCGTCGGATCACAAGGAAAGGGCCCGTGTAAGGGGGCGTTAGTGGTGGCTTGCTGGTGTCGTTGCGCAGGAAGACGTGCGTTGCAGAGTGCAAGTCCGTTGGTATGTGATGCTTCGCTGGGGGCTTGTAAGTCTGGCGGCACGGAGTAAATTTTCCCACGACGTGACGTATGCGCTGGAGATCGTCAGAGGAGGTTGTAGAAGGAAAAAATTCGGCAGGGACGACCAACACCATTTCAGCTGCCGAGACGTCGAGGGCATCTTTAGGAGTGGTCCTTATTCCAAGGAGGACCCAGGGAAGCTGAGTAAACCAGTTGCAATCCTTGCAGCGGGACATCAAAGCTGCTTTGAGGGTGCGATGAAAAACTTCAACCATTCCATTGGCAGCGGGGTTGTAGGCTGTTGTCTGATGTAGGGTGATGCCCAGGAGATTCGCTAATGACGTCCACAATTGAGAGGTGAGAGTGGTTCCCCTGTCAGAAGTACTATGCTCAGGGATACCGAACCTTGAAATCCATCCAGAGAGTTAAGGCAGATGTACATGAGGCGGACGTTGCAGTTTCCATGGGAATGGCTTCAGGCCAACGAGTGGAGCGGTCGATGACGGTAAACAGGTAACGATGTCCTTGTGATGTGGGTAGGGGGCCTACAACGTCGACGTGAATGTGTGCAAAACGACGCTGAGGTTGAGGAAAGGTGCCCACTCCTGAATCCGTATGTCGATGTACTTTGGAAGTTTGGCAAGAAGTACAGGCGCGGACCCAATCCTTAGCATCCTTAGAAATGCCGTGCCAAATGAACTTTGCCTTCAGCAGCTGTGCAGTAGAACGGCACGAGGGATGTGAAAGGCCGTGGATAAAATTAAACACCTGTCGGCGCATGGGAGTAGGTTCCAAGGTCGCGGTCTACCAGTACTGACGTCACAGAGGAGGGTGGTGTTGGAGTCTTCGAGGGGAAAATCTTCCCAACGGAGGGACGTGCAGGATGTCCTACAAGCTTGATACTCTGGATCCTGTCGTTGGGCTTCAGCCAGGGCGTTGTAATCCAATCCCAGTTGAACGGCAGCCAACGTGTTTCTTGACAGGGCATCGGCAACGGGATTCATTTTCCCAGGGACGTATTGGAGGGTGCAATTGTATTCAGCCACGGCTGAGAGATGTCGGCGTTGACGGGCGGACCAGGCGTCAGACTGTCGAGTGAAGGCGTGCACCAGAGGCATGTGGTCTGTGCGAATGACGAAGGGCGTACCTTCTAAGAAATGGCGAAAGTGACGGACAGCCAAGTGCACCGCCAGCAATTCTCGATCGAAGGTAGAATAACCCGATTCTGCCTTGGACAGTTTTCTGCTGAAGAAGGCCAATGGGCGGGGCGAGCCTTTGACCACGTGCTCGAGTACTGCACCAATAGCGACGTTGCTGGCATCGGTGGAGAGAAGGAGAGGGGCGTGTGGGATAGGAAAAGTGAGAGCCGCAGCAGTTGATAGGGCCTTCTTTGCATTGCTGAAGGCTGCTTCTTGAAGGGGACCCCACTTCAGGTCCTTTGGCTTGCCCTTGAGGGAGGCGTAGAGGGGAGCAAGAGTGGCTGCAATGGCTGGCAGAAAACGGTGATAATAGTTGATCATGCCCAAGAATTCCTGCAGAGCTTTGACGGTCGAGGGCGCGGGGAAGTTTTGAACGGCTGCTACCTTCTCAGGGAGGGGATGGACTCCTTCAGGAGTGATACGGTGCCCTAAGAACGACACTTCGTTGGCGCCAAAGGTACACTTGTCGTACCGGACTACAAGGCTGTTTTGTTGCAGGCGGTCGAGCACGATGCGCAGGTGACGGAGGTGTTCCTCTTTTGAGGAGGAGAACACAAGTATGTCGTCCACATAACATACACAGAAAGGGAGGTCCCCTAAGATGCCATCCATGAGACGTTGAAACGTTGCCCCAGCATTACGAAGGCCAAAACAGGAGTAATTGAAGGTGTATGTGCCAAACGGAGTGGTGATGGCGGTCTTGGGGATGTTTTCTGGGTTCATAGGCACCTGATAATACCCCTTCAGGAGGTCGAGCGTAGAGAAAACCTTCGCTTTGTGCAGGTAGGAGGTTACATCGGCAATGTTTGGGAGGGGGTAGTGATCCGGTTCTGTTTGCATGTTCAGGCGCCTGTAATCCCCGCACGGACGGAGGGAGCCGTCTTTCTTCAGAACGATGTGTAAGGGTGACGACCATGGGCTGGAGGCCTTTTGGCAAAGGCCCATTTTCTCCATTTCGGCGAACGTCTGTTCCGGTGCCAGACGTCTGAATTTTGCGAAGACTGGGGGTCCCGTCGTCTTGATATGGTGATAAATACCGTGCTTGGCAGGAACCGTGGGCGTTTGGCGAAGTTCTGGACGGAAAACTTCCGGGTACGACGTGAGGAGGTGGGCGTAGGCATCCGTGGGTGCGCTGATGTGGAGAGCGAGGTTAGAGGGGGCGGGTTGAAGAGGTGTCGACAAGTACGAGTCTGCGTTGACCAATCGTCGGTGGGCGACATCGACCAGAAGGTGGAAATGAGAGAGGAAATCCGCACCGAGGATTGTCATTGTGACGTCAGCAACGAGAAACTTCCAATTGAATTTACTGTTTCCGAACGATAATGTGAGGTTCTCGTAACCGTAGGTGGGTATCGCAGATCCGTTGGCAGCTACCAAGCGGACGTCGGCAGATGTAGACAGACTACGTTGTGCCTTGAAGAGTTTCCTTGGCAAAAGAGAACGACAAGCACCCGTGTCTACCAAAAATCGCACGCCCGTTCCTGCATCCTGTAAAAAGAAAAGATTAGAAACATGGGAGGCCACCGCCACAAGCGATGGCCTACGTACACGTTTTTTGGCCACTGACAATCTTTGGCACATTTCTTCGTGGTTGCCCCGAATCTGAAGTGGTAGTAGCAAAACTGCGGCGGATGGGAGGTAGTAAGTGGCTGTAGAAGTCGTTCGTTGGGGCGCGAGCGATTGGTGGGTGGTGGGCGGCTTTGTCGCCGCTTCGGCACGTCATGGGGTAGGTGTGTATGTCCTACGGCATTCATGTCAGCTTCGGTAGACGTTGAATAGGCATCCTCGTCGTCAGGGGTGGAGGCGTTGATGGAGGTCTTGAAGTGGCTGTCCATAAGGGCGTCGGCTTTGGTCATCAAGTCCTTTATGGGTAAACTATCGACATCGGGTATGGCAGCGCGTACAGGTTCAGGTAAACGGCGTATCCAAAGGGCACAGAGTAGGTTCACCTCACGAGGAGAGCCGTCTGCGGCAGGTTGAAGGCGAGCGATACTGGTCATTTCCCTGAGGGCAAGCGAAGCCCTTTGGTCCCCCAACGGTTGTTGCGAGAGCTGAAAAAGCTTTGCTATACGGGCGGCTGGCGACGGCGAGTACTGCTGCAGAAGGTTTGTTTTGAGGGCGTCATACGCTATTGGGGTGTCTCCTTGTTCACAAAGCCAGTCGGATATTTCTGGGAAGGTGTCCTCGGGTATCGCCGCGAGAACATAATCCGCTTTGGTGGTTGAGCGAGTCACGCCCCTGATACGAAAGTGGACTTCAGCGCGTTGAAACTAAGCAAACGCTTCTCCGCTGGCGAACGGTGAAAGTTTCATTGGGGCGGCCGCGGCGCCAACTGCTGTAGTAGAGTCCATCTCCGTCATAGTACCAACGATGGAGGGGCGAGGGAGGTGGGGGTGGAAGGCAGTGGGAGCGAGTCGACTTCCGGGGTCACCAATGTGACGGCGCCGAGTAAGGCTGTGAACTCAAAGGCAGGTTGGAAACGACTGAGTTATATTATTGTAGAACACTCTCCTTGTATACAAAACCTCAAGGCAACAGGACATAACAAGTTCACAAGACAGACAATATTACAGAGGAAAAACCAGACATGAATTTTCATGTTCGTTTTAGTGCGAGGGAAGAGCGCAGATACAAGCATAATATATACAAAAGGAATTATGTACAATTGTGTGAAACACGGTTGGTACACTTCCATCCCCTGAATGTAGATCTAGGGTTGGTGAATCCCTTAATAGAGATTTAGCTAGAATTAGTGCATGGTGCAAATTATGGGGTATGAAGTTGAATCCTAACAAAACTCAAAGTATGATTGTAAGTAGGTCAAGGACGGTGGCTCCTCAACATCCGGATCTCAGTATTGATAATGTTTCTTTAAATATGTATGACTCTTTCAAAATTTCAGGTGTGATTCTCGACAGTAAATTTACTTTTGAGAAACATATAAGGTCTGTGTCTTCTTCAATTGCACAAAAAATAGGCTTATTGAGAAAGTCTTTCAAGATTTTCGGTGATCAATCTATTCTGAAGAAGTGTTTTAATTCTTTCATTCTACCTTGTTTTGAGTATTGTTCTCCTGTCTGGTCTTCAGCTGCTGATTCTCATCTTAATTTGTTGGACAGAAACTTACGGTCTATTAAATTTCTTATTCCTGATCTAGATATTAATCTCTGGCACCGTCGTTCAATTAGTTCATTATGCATGTTGCATAGGGTTGTGGCTTGGATAGTAATAATAATAATAATATATATACACACACACACATATATATATATATATATATATATATATATATATATATATATATATATATATGTATATTTGTATTTATATTTATTTATATATATATATATATATATATATATATATATATGTATATGTATATATACATATATATATATATATATATATATATATATATATATATATATTATGTATATGTATATATATATATATATATATATATATATATATATATATATATATTTATATATATATATGTATATTTATATATATATGTATATATATATATGTATATTTATATATATGTATATATATATATATATATATATATATATATATTTATATATATATGTATGTATATATATATATATATATATATATATATATTTATATATATATGTATGTATATATATATATATATATATATATATATATATACATATATAAATATACATATATATGTATATAAATATATATACATATACATAATATATATATATATATTATATGTATACATTTATATATATATATATATACAGTATATATATATATATATATATATATATAATGTATATACATATAAATATATATATATATATATATATATATATATATATATATGTATATATATATATATATATATATATATATATATATATATATATCTATATATATATATATATATATATATATATATATATGTGTGTGTGTGTGTGTGTGTGTATATATATATATATATATATATATATATATATATATAAATATATATATATATATATATGTATATATATATATATATATATATATATATATATATATATATATCGTATCACATATGTCTGTTAAACAAGTTCTTTCTCATTTTTATTTTTCGCACATGTGTATTCTATTAACCAGGTAAACGTCCATAGTTATTCTCCAAGTACCTATGACAAACCGATAACCTAAAGTGTAATGTGTAATGTAAGGAAGTTTTCTATTTCGACCTCATACAAAACTAGCGTAGGAGGTTAAGAAAGATTATTTTTAGATTCAATTTTGTATTACATATGCAACGCTTTACTTCCTCAAAGTCAGATTCTCATTCAATTTCGGTTTAGTTTTTTTATTCAGAGTACTTCGATTTGTAATGTTTTCTGTTTCGTTCTCATTCAAAGCTTGCGTAGGAAGATAAAAGAGATTAATTTTATAATGTTTAATTTTGTTTTACATATGCAGCGCACCACTTCCTCAAGTCTGAGTCTCATTCAATTTCGATTTAGTCTTTCATTCAGAAGACTTCGATTTGTAATGTTTCTGTTTCGACCTTATTAAAACTAGCGTAGGAAGGTAAAAGATATTAATTTTATAATACTTAATTTTGCATTACATATTCAACGCACTACTTCCTCAAAGCCTAAGTGTGATTTAATTTCGGACCAGTTTATCTTTCAGGGTACTTCGATTTGTAATGTTTTCTGTTCGACCTCATTAAAACTAGCGTAAAGGAGGGTAAAAGAGATTATTTTTATATTCAACAAATGCAGCACACTACTTCCTCAAAGCCTAAGTGTGATTTAATTTCGATCTAGCTTCCATTCTGGGTACTTCGATTTGTAATATTTTCTGTCACGACCTCATTAAATCTAGCGTAAGAGGGTAAAACAGATCATTTTTACTACGCATTACTTCCTCAAAATCTAAGCCTAATTTAATTCTTTCATTCAGGGTACTTCGATTTGTAATGTTTTCTGTTTCGATCTCTTTCAAAGCTTGCGTAGGAAGGTAAAAGAATCATTTTATAACATTTATTTTATATTACATATGCAACGCACTACTTCCTCAAAGTCTGAGGCTGATTTAATTCCGGTCTAGTTTTTCAGTCCGGGTACTTCGATTTAGTTCTACCACCGGGTCGTTAAGGATCAATGATCTCGAGAACTTCAGATGCGACTGTAAAATGACCTCACTCCCCTTTTGAAGCGGATTGACCCCAACATACCTGAAACATAGGTGAAGTTCATCTTGAAATACAATCACTATATATTATTCGAGTCTGCTGGTTCATTTGGCTATAATTTCGACCTTATTCGTTATGGCTAATTGCTTTTGACATGGTTCGTCATTTGCTTCTGTTTATGGCCACAGCGATCTGTGTACCCCAACCGGATTTCTTATTTCTTGTTATAGGTATCCGGCTCTCTCTCTCTCTCTCTCTCTCTCTCTCTCTCTCTCTCTCTCTCTCTCTCTCTCTCTCTCTCTCTCTCTCTAATATATATATATATAATATATATATATATATATATATATATATATATATATATATATATACATATATATATATACACATATATATATATATATATATATATATATATATATATATATATATGTATATATATATATACACACATATATATATATGTATATATATATATATATATATATATATATATATATATTTCTCTCTCTCTCACAAATATATATATATATATATATATATATATATATATATATATATATATATATGCGTGTGTGTATCGTTATGTGAACATTTTCTAATGCTAACCTTGAAATCAGAATAGGAAAAGAGAAAAGAAACTCTTTTTCATTATGAGCTTAGGACGGATGGCGTGAAGAATAATGTTGCCTTTAATATCACCTATATTATAATATTATTACCTATAATTTTGAAGAACTATTTAGAATACAAGATACAGCTTATTGAACTTAGAAACCGTAGCTGAAGATGCACCATTTTCTAACTCCTCAGCATTGGATCTGTTGCTTAAGATTTGGCCTTTGGTCGCAGTCATGTAGCAAGTTCCTAGCGTACCAAAGCCGCATGTCATTTGTTATGGTTTCTTTTGTTAAAGAAGAGCTGAGGACAATGGCTGGTCAGCGCCCATCTTCCTGGGGGGAGTATTGAGTATCGTAAACAACGTTAGTTGGAACGAAACCACACTTCTCGAAAGCTAACCGATGCGTGGGTCTTTGCATTCATGAAATGCGAGCATGAGACGCCGCTTGTCTCAAAGCATTGCTGTGTGCGAGCTTGAAAGCACCTAAAAGCCCTGTCGGGCAATCTTTACACCCTCTTAATTTACTAATTATTTTCAGCTTTTACTTTACGACTTCTTCCCATTGTTGTAAGTCACTGTGGTGCAGCTCCCAACCTCCCTCCCACCCAAGTTCCATCTTTCCATGTTCTCTTATTTGTACAACATCTCTCTCTCTCTCTCTCTCTCTCTCTCTCTCTCTCTCTCTCTCTCTCTCTCTCTCTCTCCTCGCTTATCATAATGGCAAGGCACTGATGAAAGCAGTCTCTGTTGCCGCCAGTAGATAAATCAAAAGCTACAGTGATTCCACACGAATTCTCGCTTTCCGTGGAGTTATTTGTAATGGTAATGGGTCCTGCTGTTGTGGGTTTAGTGCGATGGCCAAGTAAGTGCCTGATGCCTCGACCTCCTGGTATTAATCAGGCTTAGTGCATAATGAAACTAGTATCTCTTTTCAGTGGGTGTGTGTGTTTTTGCTTTCGTCCATTTTTCCCGCTTGCCTTTAAGCTCTCTTGAATTCACTTCGCCATCTCTCTCTCTCTCTCTCTCTCTCTCTCTCTCTCTCTCTCTCTCTCTCTCTCTCTCTCTCTCTCTCTCTCTCTCTCTGTGTGTGTTTGTGTGTGTGCTTTGTACAATTAGCGAATTAATTGAAACTGAACTAGTCCATTTATTTATTTGCATTTATTTTTGTCTTGCGTATATTTAAGAAAAAATTGATCTTAGGAACTCGTTCCTATCTATTTCAAGTGGCGCCAGTCAGGGTCTGTTAAGGATAAAGCTCTGTTCATTTTTATTTGTTTATTCATTTATCTATTTTTTTTTTTTTTTGTTACTTTATGATGCAATATAGATTTATAGGATACGAATTCATAATTCTCCATGATAACACAAGTGAAAATAGAAATAAGAAGAAAGAGACCTCACCAAACTTCAAAACGAAATTCAGTAGAGGAAAAAACGGTAGCCAGCGTGTGGGACAAGAGAAAATAATTAAATTAGGAACGAATCTTATTACGATGCACCTCCAAAAGAAGGTTAATCTTCTTTCAAGGAAAAACACCTGATGGAATAAAAGAAAAGAGATGGATCCCCGAGATGGGTCTCGAGATTACAAATTGCTTTTAGTTACTCTTGAAGAGAAATGCTTTGCGTTAGCGATGTAAACACTAGATTAAGCGAATGTTTTGGCATAATACCTTTGTGATCTGCATAGGAAATCTAGTGAGCCTGAGAGATCCACCGAAAAAAAGAGTTCGTATTTGTTTTAGAGGAATTAATGGGTTTTATTTTAGGAGTTTAAGGTAATAGCGCTGCTTGACAACTGCTTTGATATGAAGCGTATTGAAAGAACGTGTTAAATATCTTGAAGTTTTTTGACGGTGAAAATGAATATATTTTTGGGGAGAAAGGAATATTTTTATATTCTTTGTTTAGGATGTATGGTAATTTTTTTTCTGAATTGGGAATAGGATATACAATGTCAATACACACACACACACACACATATATATATATATATATATATATATATATATATATATATATATATGTATATACACAGTATATATATATATATATATATATCTATATATATATATATGTGGAGGCGTTGATGGAGGTCTTGAAGTGGCTGTCCATAAGGGCGTCGGCTTTGGTCATCAAGTCCTTTATGGGTAAACTATCGACATCGGGTATGGCAGCGCGTACAGGTTCAGGTAAACGGCGTATCCAAAGGGCACAGAGTAGGTTCACCTCACGAGGAGAGCCGTCTGCGGCAGGTTGAAGGCGAGCGATACTGGTCATTTCCCTGAGGGCAAGCGAAGCCCTTTGGTCCCCCAACGGTTGTTGCGAGAGCTGAAAAAGCTTTGCTATACGGGCGGCTGGCGACGGCGAGTACTGCTGCAGAAGGTTTGTTTTGAGGGCGTCATACGCTATTGGGGTGTCTCCTTGTTCACAAAGCCAGTCGGATATTTCTGGGAAGGTGTCCTCGGGTATCGCCGCGAGAACATAATCCGCTTTGGTGGTTGAGCGAGTCACGCCCCTGATACGAAAGTGGACTTCAGCGCGTTGAAACTAAGCAAACGCTTCTCCGCTGGCGAACGGTGAAAGTTTCATTGGGGCGGCCGCGGCGCCAACTGCTGTAGTAGAGTCCATCTCCGTCATAGTACCAACGATGGAGGGGCGAGGGAGGTGGGGGTGGAAGGCAGTGGGAGCGAGTCGACTTCCGGGGTCACCAATGTGACGGCGCCGAGTAAGGCTGTGAACTCAAAGGCAGGTTGGAAACGACTGAGTTATATTATTGTAGAACACTCTCCTTGTATACAAAACCTCAAGGCAACAGGACATAACAAGTTCACAAGACAGACAATATTACAGAGGAAAAACCAGACATGAATTTTCATGTTCGTTTTAGTGCGAGGGAAGAGCGCAGATACAAGCATAATATATACAAAAGGAATTATGTACAATTGTGTGAAACACGGTTGGTACACTTCCATCCCCTGAATGTAGATCTAGGGTTGGTGAATCCCTTAATAGAGATTTAGCTAGAATTAGTGCATGGTGCAAATTATGGGGTATGAAGTTGAATCCTAACAAAACTCAAAGTATGATTGTAAGTAGGTCAAGGACGGTGGCTCCTCAACATCCGGATCTCAGTATTGATAATGTTTCTTTAAATATGTATGACTTTCAAAATTTCAGGTGTGATTCTCGACAGTAAATTTACTTTTGAGAAACATATAAGGTCTGTGTCTTCTTCAATTGCACAAAAAATAGGCTTATTGAGAAAGTCTTTCAAGATTTTCGGTGATCAATCTATTCTGAAGAAGTGTTTTAATTCTTTCATTCTACCTTGTTTTGAGTATTGTTCTCCTGTCTGGTCTTCAGCTGCTGATTCTCATCTTAATTTGTTGGACAGAAACTTACGGTCTATTAAATTTCTTATTCCTGATCTAGATATTAATCTCTGGCACCGTCGTTCAATTAGTTCATTATGCATGTTGCATAGGGTTGTGGCTTGGATAGTAATAATAATAATAATATATATACACACACACACATATATATATATATATATATATATATATATATATATATATATATATATATATATATATATATATATGTATATTTGTATTTATATTTATTTTATATATATATATATATATATATATATATATATATGTATATGTATATATACATATATATATATATATATATATATATATATATATATATATATATATTATGTATATGTATATATATATATATATATATATATATTTATATATATATATGTATATTTATATATATATGTATATATATATATATGTATATTTATATATATGTATATATATATATATATATATTTATATATATATATGTATGTATATATATATATATATATATATATATATATATACATATATAAATATACATATATATGTATATAAATATATATACATATACATAATATATATATATATATTATATGTATACATTTATATATATATATATATATATATACAGTATATATATATATATATATATATATATATATATATATATATATATAATGTATATACATATAAATATATATATATATATATATATATGTATATATATATATATATATATATATATATATATATATATCTATATATATATATATATATATATATATATATATATATGTGTGTGTGTGTGTGTGTGTATATATATATATATATATATATATATATATATATATATATATATATAAATATATATATATATATATATGTATATATATATATATATATATATATATATATATATATCGTATCACATATGTCTGTTAAACAAGTTCTTTCTCATTTTTATTTTTCGCACATGTGTATTCTATTAACCAGGTAAACGTCCATAGTTATTCTCCAAGTACCTATGACAAACCGATAACCTAAAGTGTAATGTGTAATGTAAGGAAGTTTTCTATTTCGACCTCATACAAAACTAGCGTA
>NC_090726.1:154517826-154525326 GCF_036898095.1 Palaemon carinicauda | reverse complement strand
GCTAGGGGTTCAGATTATGTATACGGTATGAGAGAGAGAGAAAGGGATAGAGGGAGAGAGAGAGAAATTTTGTAGTCATTAATTTGGGATCGATCATGTTTAAAGGGGCATTTCAACTCGACCATAGAATTTCCCCTTGGATAATTTTATAATTTTATACCACTTTTGAGCGATCTTTGAGCACTTTCCTTAACATTTTTTTTGTTATTTATTTATTTTTATTTTTTTTTTATTTTTTTTTTTTTTTTTTGCATGGCGGGTTTTTGTTTACCTTAACCCGGACCGTGGGACCATTTGACGCCTTACCGACGCCTTCTTCGAGAGGGGCTTTCCCTCATAACCCCCATAAAGACTCATTGCCCATGAATCCAGCACGCTAACCTATCCTGTAAACACTTCTGCTCTATCACACACACACTCCCCCTATTACCGCCACTAACAACACCTCCAACCCCTCAGGAGGTTAAACCTTCTTCACCTCCCCCCCCCTCCCCCCAACCCTTCTCTTATGGTTTGGCACAGGCATATACACACAGACGCCTCGAATAGACCCCGTCTGAATAGTTCGACTTTACAGCGTTCCTTGAACACCACTCCACAGAAGGTTAGCATCCAGGTTGCGCGCCCCGCCCGCGACCTATGCTCCCACCCACACGCCTGCGAATCTATACCCCTCACGCCCATCCCGCCTACTTTTTCTCTGTCTGCGAGAATGTGAAAAGAGTAACTTCCTAAGGTCTGTGGTAAAAGATCTCCATAATGTGCATTATGACTCGGCTTCTTTAAGGAGGAGACGCTAAGAAGGAGACTGAATGAAGGTCCATATTATTGGAATGGGAATTGGGATGAAGAGGTCACTTGACCCGCGTTTGCAAAAGGAGGTCAGTCTTGTTTGATGGTTGCAAGGCTTCAATATAGTATTTTTCAATAGATGTGATTAACCTTCTTATTATTCTTCTACTTCTTCTCTTTCTCACTAAGATTTTTCATGGTAATAATAAACTAAGTAAAGGTTTTTTATGATAACAAGAAACTAAATAAATTTTTTTCATGGTAATCATAAAGTAAGTAAAGGTTTTTCATGATAATATAAAGGAAATAAAGGTTTTTATATTGATGATGATAAGCTACGTATTACGATCGCAAAATTTACATTTTAAACAGACCCCATTTATTTTTTTTTACAGATTTCCATACACCTGATTTATTTTTAGCTCCTACTTGAATTATGTGGATATATATACATACTTCATTAAATTTTCACTAAAAATAACAATGAAAGAAGTATATCTATTGCAGAGATCGCCAGCACTGGAGAGAAGAAAGTTCAAAAGATCATTTATTACAAAAAGCCGACGTCGATGCAAAAGAGTTCATTATCATAACTTCTGTAACTCCGGTGCTATAACTTGCGAGCGAGAGCGCCACTTATAAATTAGATCGCGCACACCTCTTTACATCTTTTCAGCTCCTTGTCCATCTTCTGGGCACCTTCGCCCTCACCACCCATCTTATTCTTCGCCTCTACGCCCACCGACACTTCGTACCTTTTCCTGCGCACACCCATTCATGGGCGGTTGCAAGGGGGAGCGAACGGCCATGGCCTTCCATTCACCCCCCTCCCCCCTGCTTCATAGATGCTCACGAGAGCGCTACGTTCCGATAATGAAATTTCGCTGTTACAATAAACGGACTCGATTTGTTGATGACGTCATTCCCGCGTGTGTGTGATGTACTGGAATGTATACATCATGTTTGCTATTGTGATGAAAGGCTTCATTGTTCTGGTGCTCCCATTTTGTGCACTTGCACCATTAATTCTTATTTTCATGAGGTTAAAGGTGTGTTTGTAATTATACTGAATACATTTAGGTTTGATTTAAGCATTCTTGTTGAAAATGTAACTTTTTCTTACTGGTTAATTTCTAATATCGTTGATATTATGTTTTGTTCCTTCATTTTGCTTCTTAGCTACCAACCGAAGAAATTGATTAGTGGTATTATTAGCTTAGCCGTTTATTGCAAATATTTTTTAAAAGATTTGGACAGATTTATTTGTAACTAGAAGGTACTATTAAAGCTGCAATGGTGTCTAGTAAATTGCCAGTTATTTATCTTCAGTCTCCCCCTCTAGCAAGTAAACCAAGGAAGTTTGAATTTCCAAGCAGTAAAAATGGTGTTGCCACCAGCGGGTCATATAGATCATTATAGATTAAAAGTTGCCGATCTTTCAATGTGTACTGATAAGAACTACTGGTTTACTTTTATTAGTTCGTGTTTTTTTGTTTTATATATATACTGATCCGGTGATTATCCGTTAATTCAATCCTGTCAGTTTTTTTTATATATATATCGTTTTCAGAGGAGATAAACTAAAGACAGTAATCCTAATGCCATTATTAGTAATAATAGAGGAAGCCTTAAAATGGGTATTTTTATAATAATGAAAACTAGAATAAAAGTAGCAGTAATAGTAGTCGAATGGTGTCATTAAGTCATTATCCTTTTGTTTTGAAAGAAACTTTAGTCTAAGTATTGTGAATTATAGTGGCGATCAATATTATTGATAGGTATTAAAAAGTTTAAAAAGAATCTTATAAATCATTTAGATTTTGAGTTAACTGTATCTTAAAGCCTTAAGAAAACAATATGCCCCACACACACACCACACACAGACATACGCACACACACACACACACATATATATATATATATATATATATATATATATATATATACATATATATACATATATATATATATATATATATATATATATATATATATATATATACATTTATATATATACATATATGTACATATATATATATATATATATATATATATATATATATATACATAAAATATAAAATTTAACTTTGTGGTGGTGTCTTTACTCTACAGAGGAAACATTCTTATTTCGACTGAGGAATCATGGACGAACATATGTTCAGAAAAGTTTCCCAATACTTCGCTCTTCACACGTGTAGATGACTCTGTAGTAACGTGTCGAATCTATCACCATCTCTCTCTCTCTCATCTTACTAACCTCTAAGAGTTTAGACATGCATTTAAACTTATTTATCCTTGTTGGTACTACATACACATACTCATTATACTCAAACTTCGGTTTCTCAAATGAGGCACTCATCTCGGCTCTTTATTCTAAGTTTTAAGAAATCAATAATTTTGAAACGGTACGCCATTTCTATGGCAAGGGGAATAGAGTACATATGGCGACCGAGTTACCTGCTTCTCATAAATCCTGCCATGAATGTGGATGTCATGAGATTCAGATCATAAAAGTTTGGGGTAGACACTACAACTTTTTTATTCAATCTGTTGGAATCCAGACATACATGATTCTATCTTCGATTGTCTTCCTACCAATATGGCTAAACAACAAGATGATAAAAAGACTCCTTTTGTGCTTATTGATGATTTCAACGCTTACCACAGGGCATAGGTAGTGATTAATTATCTTTCTCTTACTGATCGCCATGGCTTAAGAGCTTTGGACTTTGCCTCTTTATCATACTGTTCGCAAATCATAAGTGAAGCTACTCACAGGTCTTGTATAATATCAGATTTGACTTGGAATAACTATACTCAGCTAAGAGATGACGTCAGAGTTGATGCTTCAACTGAAAAAGAATACGATTTGACCACAAAAAAAACTGTTTCTGGTACAACTCAGGTTTATAGGTGATGGACTACCTTTAACAGTTGTTCATATACATAAACCAGATGGCTGATGTGTTTGACAGTAAGCACAGTAATTAGAAACTTGATCTATGATCTACCTCATTCAAGTTTTCCTGAGGCTAAACTAAATAGTTTAGCTTTTCGGCTTCGTGACATCAAAAAATTTCTTGATGGAGCTTGATGTTTCTGTAGTTGTATACCCAAGTGGTATTTTTCCTTTGTTTTTTTAAGACCGCTGATTTCTTGGGTCCTACGTTGTGCGTTATTTTCTGCAACCCAGGAAGAAGAGGTTCTTTTTGGAGAATTTATAATGTCACTCCATTAGGTAAGTATGTTTGTTTTAGCTGTGGCCCTGCCGAAAACCGACCAATTCCTTTAACTCCTATGTTATCTACAGTTTTGAGCGTCTTCGGGCAAAACGTTTAGATACGTACGCTGAAGATAATAATCTATTCTCTGGTTTATAATTTGGCTTTCAGAAAGACCTTGGAGCATATGATGCCCTTCTTATAATTTCCAATTTTGGTCAGGAAGGTCGTATAATTGGCCTTGATTTTAGCGTTGACTTTGGCCGTGTTAATTATAAGACCCTTGTTTTCAAACTCAAAGAGTTGGGAGTAGGTAAATCTTTTTTTAGTATCATTGTTGGATTTTTAAGTAATTGACTGCAAAGTGTTGTTGTTGATGGGCACCATAATAAGTATAAGAATGTTATCATGTGGTGTTCTTAGCCTATTACTTTTCATACTATATACAGTACATATGATTTGTGGTTTCGCTTAGAAAACAATCTCTTTGCGTATGCAGATGATGCTACTCTCTCTTATCTCAATTCCATCTTCTAAATTTAGGTCTAGCGTTGCTGAACCCCTTAACAGAGATCTAGCTAAAATTAATGCATGGATAATTTTCTTTGTTGGAACCATTGGCCTTTTATAAACCTGTTTTCCAACAGGGATTTTAAATTTGTTAGTGATATATATATATATATATATATATATATATATATATATATATATATATATATGTGTGTATATATATATATATATATATATATATATATATATATATATATATATATATATATATATATGTGTGTGTGTGTGTGTGTGTGTGAGTGTGTGCGTATGGATAGTGTATGTTTATATGTGCACAGGAGACATTCCCGGTTTAAAAACCAATAATGAAATTATATAAAAAATCTAAATATCAGTAACCTCTGATCGTTGGATTTATGAATTAAAGAAAAGAAGGTAGAATCTAATTTATGGCTAAGAAATATTTTTGACAGACAAGTTGCCAAATACTGACAGCTTGTCCTAGAAACAAAGTTTAAAAACTCTTGTTTGACCTCAGATCATGTTTATACTATTTAACAGCAGCTTTGTGGATACATTTTGATCCGAATCCAGTAATTTCTTCTTCGTCATACAACTTTCTTTCATCAAACATCTAATGGTGTGGTTGGGAAAGAACAACAATGGGTGTGTTATATTGAGTATGCGGCTTTCTCCTTGAGCATTATTGTTATTATTATTATTATTATTGTTATTATTATTATTATTATTAATATTATTATTATTATTATTATTATTAGCTAAGCTACAACCCTATTTTTAAAAGCAGGATGCTAAAGGCCCAACGGCTCTAACAAGAAAATAGCCCAGTGAGGGCAAACAGATCTACAAATAGAATAATACGCCTGAGTATATCCCTAGGCAAGAGAACTCTAACCCAAGACAGTGGAAGACCATGGTACAGAGGCTATGAAACTATCAAATACTAGAGAATAATAATTTGATTTTGGAGTGTCGTTCTGCTTACCATGGCTATAGAGCCTTTCATATCCGTGCACTAGTTAACCTCTAGAGTTATCTGCGTGTTGTTGGGTGTATGTGGAAAGAGGAGAATGTGTAAAGCATAGACTAGACTATTTGGTCCACGTGTAGGCAAAAGAAATATGATCCGTAACAAGAGTGGGATCAAATAACTCTAGCAGTATTATGTCAACGGGTGGCTGGTGCACAATCTCTCTCTCTCTCTCTCTCTCTCTCTCTCTCTCTCTCTCTCTCTCTCTCTCTCTCTCTCTCTCTCTGTCTAAGATACTATATTTTTACTCTAACCAGTAAAATCTAGTCGATAGTATTCAATACCAGGTAACGTGATTGTCTAATCAAACATATTAAAGGGTTTCTTATATAATTATAGGGATCTCTCTCTCTCTCTCTCTCTCTCTCTCTCTCTCTCTCTCTCTCTCTCTCTCTCTCTCTCGTGTCAAGTAATTTGGTTAAACAATGGTCGTTTTAAGAATAGCAAGCCAAAACTAGAACATTGAATTATTCGTGTTGCATTGTAACAAATTATCTTGTAACCCGAAGATATAAACTGTTTTCGTTTCACTTTCGTATCTGATGTACACAAGCCTTCAGAAAGAGCCGTAAACCATTTACATATTTCTTGAAGCATTTACATATGAAACGATATTTAAGTGAAGAAATAAACTTGCGTCTCATTCACCAACCCTAGCCACGTTCACACCCGGTTCGTTTAAGAGGGGAATTTGAGCAACATTGCCCTAATCAAAGGCTTTGCGCATTTTTATAGCGTTTTAAGATGTAATAAATTTGGTGGTGAATACATTTCCCTCACGATTCTACAAGGTGGAGTATTTTGACTTGAATTAGTTGCTTTTGAGATATGAAATAATTTTTTTTGAGGGGGGGGGGTATGTGCCATTTTAAAAGTACATTATATGCATACTATTACGCTTACTAGTATGCGATTTCACACACACATATATGGTGTATGTGCATATATATATATATATATATATATGTGTGTGTGTGTGTGTGTATGTATGTATGTATGTATGTGTGTGTATTGCATACAACACCAAATGCAGCCGTTTCTAGTCCACTGCAGGACAAAAGCCTCATATGTCAATTCATGCTTGGGATTTGGCTAGTTTTCATCACCACGCTGGTCAGTTCGGATTGGTGATGGTGAGAGATTTTCGTCTAATCGCTAACAGCAAACTAACCTATTATGGATAGCCCTGACAGTACAAGCTTTACTGATCATGACGATATGCAAGCCCTTTCCCCTTTCCCACTCGGAAAGAGATATGTATTACATATGTGTGTAAACTAAACACACACACATATATATATATATATATATATATATATATATATATATATATATATATATATATATATAATGTGTGTTTGCGTGTTTGTGTGCGCAAGCATCGGTACACACACACACCCACACACACACACACACACACATATATATATATATATATATATATATATATATATATATATATATATACATACATACACACACACACACACACACACACATACAACAAAATGTTTATATAAGCAACCTGTCATTTCGTATCGCCAAGATGACATGAGTGATTTCCTTTCAGTTCTGTCGTCCTTATCTAAGTGGTCTGGAGCTTGAATTTGCATATTTTCTGAGCGTCCTCTTGTTACCCATGCAATTCCTGGTATAATTTCTAGGTTAAAAAATATGAAGAAATATTATTACGTTGATATTAATGCAGAGCTTTTATCTCGCTGATAAATGGGATTTTAACCCCCCCAAAAAAAAACATATTTCAGAGTCTGAAATCACCTTCAGAAAAATATACTACCTTAATGTAATCGCTGAGGGTTGAACACTAGAATTTATTGTCTAGTCAATTTATTATCAATTAATTTAGTTTTTGCTTTCTGGTCGCTGATAGATGCGAGTTTTTGCAATCTTTTTGTAGATGACTTT
>NC_090726.1:154492826-154512826 GCF_036898095.1 Palaemon carinicauda | reverse complement strand
TATATATATATATATATATATATATATATATATATATATATATATATATATATATATATATATATATATATATATATATATATATATATATATATATATATATATATATATATATATATATATATGTAAGTATAGGTTGTGTATATAATTAACATCATCATTACTTGAAAGAGAAAATATTTTAGAACACCTAACGAGTGTATGAAGCACTACACCAATGTATGGAATAATCCATTTTAATGGGATCTCAGATGACTCGTGTGAATCTAAGGGAGTTTAACATGACATTTGAATTCTTTTTAGCACATTTTTTTGTGCCTTGCAAAGAAATTATCCAAATTTCATCTGTTATATCTTTATAAGGTTGCTGTATTTTTACTTACTTGTGTTTGGTATGTGTGTCCAACCCACTGAAGATTTAGAACCACATGAAGACTGCGACATATAACATTACATATTGTTTTTGTTTTTAAAGCGTTGGTGAGAATTTCTGTTGTGATAACAGTTTAAACTAGAGAATTCTTTTAGATTTTTGATGAAAAACCATGAGACCCACAAGCAGGAAACTTCTTTAGAGTCTCTCTCTCTCTCTCTCCCTCTCTCTCTCTCTCTCTCTCTCTCTCTCTCTCTCTCTCTCTCTCTCTCTCTCTCTCTCTGTTATTTGACTGTGTAAGTATTTTTTTTATTAACTATTATCATGTTAAGTCTTCGATAATACGTTTTGATTAATGAATTTTAATAGGCGACTAATATTTACAACTTAATATTTTTATTCCTTATTCACAAGTGTTAGTAAGTTTTTATCAACCAGAAAATACTAAAGAATCAAAATCATAAGTAACTCTGGAAAAAATTTAAAACTAAATATGGGTCAGAGATATTTTAGTAATTTATATTGAAAAAATTAATCGCGAAAATATAATCTCCTTAATTAATAAAACAAGCTTTTTAATACTGTAGAATGAAAGCTCTAGAAATCAATGGAAAATTGAAGCAGAAATCCAAATTTATATTCTAAGTAACTAAACTTGTTGACTGGGTTGTAAAACATTTCCAGAGGTCAAAAATTCCCCTTCTCAACTCTCTCTCTCTCTCTCTCTCTCTCTCTCTCTCTCTCTCTCTCTCTCTCTCTCTCTCTCTCTCTCCTAATCATGTTTTAATGTTTTATTTTCTATCTTGGAAATTAATTTTACGAGGTCAGAATTCTCTTGATTTTGCTTTTGCCAGATCGAGATATGAATACATTAGTGAAGTATATTATTTCACATATGTCAGGAATATCTATCATTGTTTAACACTATCCTTAAGTCAATTGGTGCAAAGCAAAAATATCCCGTATTACAAATTATGAATTATCTTAGAGACGTATGTAAGACTCGTTGTAAAAATGGAAAAAATGTTGAGCAAGAATCAATGATTGTTCCTTTTACGTAATACGTTCACATATACGAAAAAGGTTCATTCATTGTATCCATAGGTAGCGAAATAAAAATTCCATAAATAAAGGAGGTATAAAAAGTTGAAAGAAAAAACTCAAGAGAGAACAGATTCGGCAGCCTGGCCAAGACGGGCATACCGTGAAGTTTCTCTGACATGCCAAAACCTTGGTGATGGATGAAGAAGGTCCCGGCCGTCGCGTATCAATCATGTATAATACGTGCTCGGAACGAGTTTGGGGGTGGGGGTGGTGTTAAGAGGTTTTCGAGTAGGGGGGAGGGGGTTCTTTCTTCGTTCCTTTTTTTTTCTGGTGGTTCTTGCGTCTGTCTTGCGTTTTACATTCGGTCAATAGAAGTAACATCAACAAATAAGAAACTAGTAAGATTAGCAATAACTGTAGATTAATAGTTTCACGAATCATTTTTAACAATTACACTTATATTTTTCACTGGAATTTTCTTGAAGAGAAAGTAGAGCTTAGTAGGTTTTCAATTTTTGCACCCCCCCCTCCTCTGATTTGATGTAAAACGATATTCCAAAGGTAAAGATATCCAGATTCACCTGGACTAGAATTTTACTCTAAACACCAAATCTAAACTCAATAGTTTTTGGGAAACCAAAATATAATTATGTTCCATTTGATATTGGATCTAGGAAAGGGATTTTTATTTGGAGCTTCAATTCCAAAAGAAGGAAATAATAATATCCACCATATCGGGACAACTTTTACTGAGCGTGGACTTGGAAATAGGAGTGATTGTAATGACATTAATAATAGTGGTTACGGTATTGTGATTATTATTATTATTATTATTATTATTATTAGCAAAGCTAGTAACAATGATAATGGCCATTCACTAAAACAGGTGAAATAAGTATATTTTTTTGCAATTCATACATTACTGATTATGTAATAGTTATACCAAACGTTTAGAAAAAGTGGAAAGTGTTTGAAAAAAAAAATTAGTTAAAAATCACTTAGGAAAATACTTAAGATGGAAGATGCTTTATCTCGAGAGGCCCTTTCATCAGTTTGAGCGCTCGGACAAAAGCGCATCGAGGGGACCACATCACCCGCGTCTACTAATGCTAAAAAGGTCACGAGGGTTATGCATATCAGATTTTCCGGGTCGGAGGGGAGAGCTTTGGTGGAGTGAGGGGTGGTGGTGGTGGTGGAGAAGGCTTCTCCCCTCCCTCCAGCGTATCTCCTTCCAACTTAAGATCTCCCGTTCAGATAGTATTCCAATTCTTTATATATAATGACCTAAATATCTTCAACACATGATTATCCTGATACGATACGGAGTCGGGACCACGCATGGGATGCCGGGATAAGGTATCGGGGAAGGATATCACTCATCCATGGATGTATAATGTGACTGGGTGGACGCGGGAAGGTCACAAGGGTGAGGGAAAACCGTGTGGCGTGCAATACTTGGAAAAATATCTTAATGCAACGGGTGGGCGGTTTGCTTGGGTGTGTGTATATGCGGGTGGGCGTGTTGGGGGATGGTTGGGCGGTCTGGCAGTGTAGTGGGTTGCTTATAGTGTTCCCTTTCTTTCGTTGGTGAATCGTTTCATGAATGCAATGAAAGAACTGAGTTTAAGAATGTTTTCAATGCATTACGTTTAGATTGGGATTTTCGTGTCCTGTGATGTATGCAAGAATCCTGTTACATGTAGAATGCAATATTTACTTCGGGATCCGTTTGTTCCTTTTTTTAGCCACAAAACTCTGAAGTATGTAAGAATAAAACTGCTGTTACATATATGCAGTGTATATATATATATATATATATATATATATATATATATATATATATATATATATATATATATATTGCACTAGCTTCATTAGAGGAACATTATTATATAATATAGGTGATAATATACAGCGTCAATATAAAGGTGGATTGTGAAAATAACCCAACTCTAATGCACGGACATTTAGCTCAGCGTATTTTAACAAGAAACTTCGTGAATAACAGGGAGGCAAGAAATAAAACAATATAACCTGGCGTACATATATTGGTAACATATTTGAATAGGATAGTGTTTTACTGATCCTCGTCCAGTTAGGTTCCTTTTTCATAAAGATCCTCAGAATATCCTCATCCAGTTAGGTTCCTTTTTCATAAAGATCCTCAGAATATCCTCATCCAGTTAGGTTCCTTTTTCATAAAGATCCTCAGAATATCCTCATCCAGTTAGGTTCCTTTTTCATAAAGATCCTCAGAGTATCCTCATCCAGTCAGGTTTCTTTTTCATAAAGATCCTCAGAGTATCCTCATCCAGTCAGGTTCCTTTTTCATAAAGATCCTCAGAGTATCCTCATCCAGTTAGGTTCCTTTTTCATAAAGATTCTCAGAGTATCCTCATCCAGTTAGGTTCTTTTTTCATAAAGATCCTCAGAATATCCTCATCCAGTTAGGTTCCTTTTTCATAAAGATCCTCAGAGTATCCTCATCCAGTCAGGTTTCTTTTTCATAAAGATCCTCAGAGTATCCTCATCCAGTCAGGTTCCTTTTTCATAAAGATCCTCAGAGTATCCTCATCCAGTTAGGTTCCCTTTTCTTAAAGATCCTCAGAGTATCCTCATCCAGTTTGGTTCCTTTTTCATAAAGATCCTCAGAGTATCCTCATCCAGTTAGGTTCCTTTTTCATAAAGATCCTCAGAATATCCTCATCCAGTTAGGTTCCTTTTTCATAAAGATCCTTAGAGTATCCTCATCCAGTCAGGTTCCTTTTTCATAAAGATCCTCAGAGTATCCTCATCCAGTCAGGTTCCTTTTTCATAAAGATCCTCAGAATATCCTCATCCAGTCAGGTTCCTTTTTCATAAAGATCCTCAGAATATCCTCATCCAGTTAGGTTCCTTTTTCTTAAAGATCCTCAGAATATCCCCATCCAGTCAGGTTCCTTTTTCATAAAGATCCTCAGAATATCCTCATCCAGTTAGGTTCCTTTTTCATAAAGATCCTTAGAATATCCTCATCCAGTCAGGTTCCTTTTTCATAAAGATCCTCATAATATCCTCATCCAGTTAGGTTCCTTTTTCATAAAGATCCTCAGAATATCCTCATCCAGTTAGGTTCCTTTTTCATAAAGATCCTCAGAGTATCCTCATCCAGTCAGGTTTCTTTTTCATAAAGATCCTCAGAATATTTTCATCCAGTTAGGTTCCTTTTTCATAAAGATCCTCAGAGTATCCTCATCCAGTCAGGTTTCTTTTTCATAAAGATCCTCAGAATATTTTCATCCAGTTAGGTTCCTTTTTCATAAAGATCCTCAGAGTATCCTTATCCAGTCAGGTTCCTTTTTCATAAAGATCCTCAGAATATTTTCATCCAGTTAGGTTCCTTTTTCATAAAGATCCTCAGAATGTTGTAGGTTACAGTTATTTCTTAATGATCGATTTTTACATAAAACCTTCTTCAAATATGTACGCAATAAAAAAAAATGTCTTAGTATATTTTAGGAAATTAATTATTTATCCAGAAGAATATTTGCAATATTGAGAAACGTTAATGGTTACAGGAACACTGGCAAAGGCCTTCCTGGTAGACAGTTTTACCTGTCCAGTGGGACACGCCCTTCACCGTGTTGGATAAGCCTTGCATTATCCACCTGATGTTTCGTTTGAAAAGGAAGCACCAGGAAAAAGGTTAATGGTAAAATATATCGTAGAATAACATTCATGATAAAATCATAGGCAACTTTCTCTCATAGTTCAGGAAAATACTGAATATATTTCAAGGTTTTTTTTTTTTTTTTTTTTTTTTTTTTTTTTTTTTTTTTTTTTTTTTTTGGTGAAATGTGGTGATAGATTTAACTGGTATATGTTTTTACTCAAACATTCCTTTCTTGTTGCAATAGGCAAATCTTGTTTTGTGCGTTAAAAGAATCCTTGACGAGTATGCAAGATATTCTTGCATAGCTTTTAGTAATTGCATAATATATATATATATATATATATATATATATATATGTATATATATATGTATATATATATATATATATATATATATACAGTATATATATATATATATATATATATATATATATATATATATACAGTATATATATATATCAGATTCCTATCGGTAGGGAAACAAGAATAGTAAAGCTTTTCTACTGCCAAACCAAATAAACTGGTTTTTGGTTCAATTTCCTTAACTGGTGACCCTCTTGCTGATATATATATATATATATATATATATATATATATATATATATATATATATGTATATATATATATATATATATATATATATATATTTTTATATATATATATATATATATATATATATATATATATATGTGTGTGTGTGTGTGTGTATGATTATATATCTATCTATCTATCTATCTATCTATCGATATATATATATATACTATTATTACTATTATTTGCTGATCTAAAATCCTAGTTGGAAAAGCAAGATGCCGTAAGTCCAGGGCCCCAACAGGGAAAATAGCCCAGTTGGGAAAGGATAAAAGAAAAATTAAATATTTCAAGAAGAGTAAAAATATTAGAATAAATATCTCAAATATATATTATAAAAACTAACAAAACAAGAGGAAGAGAAATGAGATAGAATAGTGTGCTTGAGTGTACCCTCAAGAAAGAGAACTCTAACGCAAGACAGTGGAAGACCATGGTACAGAGGCTATGGCACTAACCAAGACTAGAGAACAATGGTTTGATTTTGGAGTGTCCGTCTCCTAGAAGAGCTGCTTACCATAGGTAAAGAGTCTCTTATACCCTTATCAAGAGGAAAGTGGCCACTGAATAATTACAGCGTAGTAACCCCTTGTATGAAGAAGAATTGTTTGGTAATCTGTGTTGTCAGGTGTATGAAGACAAAGGGGAATATGTAAAGAATAGGCCAGACTATTCGGTGTGTGTGCAGACAAGGGGAAAATGAACCGTAACCAGAGAAAAGGATCCAATGTAGTACTGTTTGTCCAGTCAAAAGACCCCATATCTCTCAAGCGGTATATACTCGTATATACACAGCATGCATATATATATATATATATATATATATATATATATATATATATATATATTTATATATATATATATATATATATATATATATATATATATATTCATATATAGTATTGTTATCTTCACTGATTCGTAATTTGTTCAATAAAAAGCTATTGTTGATAGTTTTGTCCTTTCCAGCGGGTGACTTGACTATACAGGATGCAAATCCCCCTAGCTAGTAACTTATATTTTAGTTTTCTACGATAGGGGAATATTTTGCCATCAGAAGACTTATTATAATCTCTTTTGTTTCAAGGTTGATTCACCTTGAGAAAGTTGGTAGGAAGTTGTTGCCTCAATTGGCAAATCGCTTTAAAAAAAACAAATGTATTGCCACAGTATTTTTCCATAGTTTGGTACTGATTTGCTTTGCAGGAACTGTTATTATATTTCTTCTCTTTTTCCTTGGTGACTGGTTTAACCTTGGAAATCTGACAAACTGCTTTACCCCGGTAACTGGTGACGGAATTGCCACTTATAAGTTTATTCTAATGGATTTATCCACCTTGCTAGGGACTGCCTTAAATTTAGAAGACTGACACATGCAGTTGTATCTTTGTATTTGGTGACTGCTTTATTTTGTTAAAACTCTCATAAAAAGATAATGACTGAGCTACCTTGAGATAGCATATTTAATTTTTTTTTTTTTTTTTGTCGGTGATTATAGATTTTTCGTTGATACATGAGTTATGAAAGTCTTAATTCCCTATTAACGATGTAATTTGATTAAAACAGAGGAAGACATTAATATTGTAGAAAATAATATTATTATACAAGACGGTTCTTTTGATACTTAGATAATTGACACGAGAAGTCAAAGCAAAAAACCTTAGGTATTATTTAGCTGTGTTTTGATGTAAATAAGGTTGCCTTTGTAGATTATACTATCTGTTTGCATAATTAGCTTGATTTTGATAGTGCTTATATATTACGGTTTATCCCGAAACTTAGCTTCTGGTTTCAGGAAGTATTCTTATCAGCTTGGGCAATGGTTCTCAAACTGGGGAGTGATTACCCAATGGGGGTAAAGAAGCCGTTTCTGGATGGTAACGAGGCACTTACTAAAAATGATAGTTCTTTGGAGTAAAATTCAGTATATCTATGAATAATAATAAATAAATGAATAATTAAACTAGTAAAATTAAGTAATTATACTGAAGTAAACATTTTGATTATAAACTCTTCCTCATTATCTTGCAGCTGTTTTGTCAGGGAGAATGCTGTGAACTCGAGAATAGTTAAAACTTTATGTGAAGCAATGGGTTTAAGCCACGTTATGCTTTTATTTCACACTAAAGTGAGGTAATTGTTATGAACTAAGGTTTTGCATCGCGTTCTTGAGTTAAAAGAGGTAATTGCTACTTGCCTTGAAAGGAAAAACTCTGCAGAAGTTAGTAAATCTACCTGAGAAAAGGAAGAGTGAAGAGATCATGTGGAAAGTTCCTTACCTTGCATTATGTCTTTGGATATGTAAACTCCCTGAACTTATCACTTAAAGGAAATAATATTGTTACAGGTACCCAAGATATGGTTTTCAAACTGATGACATAACAGTCTCTTAAGATCTGGCAACATGATTATCTAGTTTAGAAGTATGATGCTCATTTGTTGATCTTGTTGGAGAGCATCTTACTGTTGTGAATGAAACAATCTAGTTACTTTCCTGACCTCGATAGGCAAGGCAAGAGAGTTTAGGAGAATAATGTTCGTTTGTTGTTCTTGTTGAAGAGGGTCTTAGTGTTGTGAATAAAACAATCTGCAGTTACTTTCCCGACCTCAATAGGCGAGGCAGCAAGAGAGTTTGGGTAACTTAACTATTTACCGTTGAGGAAGAGGTGAATGAGGATAGTGACACAGCATCAGTGCTCTAATCTCACGCATTAGGAGGAAGAAACCCTGGAAGTAGATTATCAGAATGATAAGTTGAATAATTTTTGGGGGGGCCAAACTGAAGAAGGAATATCCCATTTTCTCACAGAGAGCTCTTAATGTGCTCATCGCTTTTGCCACAACTTACCGTTGTAAAGAGAGTTTCTCGGCTTCCGGTATGGAATAAACCAAAGCCAGGAAATAACAAAAATAATTTGATGTTGATATGCGATGTTCACTGTCCTCTACAGACCGTCGTATTATTATTTTAGTAGCCTAATGATCAGTCCAAGGTCTATAGACCTTGAGACAAACAATACCATGTTTCCCATTAATACTGCAGCAATAATGTCTTTACTCTTTATTAATTACCAAATAAGTAATGTTTTAATTCCAATTTGTAATAGAAGGAACAATGCTTTGAAATTTTTTTCAAATTGATAATGTTTAAAATCTGAATTCTTTATTTCTTAAAACTTAAGTAAAAGTAACATTAGTTTCTGACATAAAATTAATTAGAAGTTAAGCATTCTTATATTTTTCTTTCCTTTATAATATAAATTCACACAACTGAAGAGTAATGGGATAGAGGTAATGGTGATCTACTAGAGCCATTCGGTGACTTGATTTCTGTAAAGGAGAAATCTCATGAATTGAGCCAGAATTCGAATCAATTAACATGTAATTCCAACAGAAATTACCAATATAATTAAAAGATTTTCATATATTTAAATTCTACTGTTTTCAATAGGTCTAAATATATTCACATCATATAACCAGACATATTTCATAATTTCTTACCGAAAATCACAATGTAAAAGATCATTTGAAATTGATCACTTTGAAATACTGACAAATTTGAATTTTTCATTAATTAAACTCTCCTACAACTGACTGTAGACTTGATGACGGTTTTGAAAGTAAACCTGCTTTTAATGTTGTTAATAGTGTTGATTTTTATAGGTTATAAGTTGCTGATCAACGAATATTTCACTTGAAATCTTTGCATAAGGTACCTGATAAATTTTTTGATTACCTGCTTATACGCCAGCTTTAATAAGAGATAGCGTACTGTAATCATATTCTGTTGGGTTTATCATTCTTAGTTGTAATTGCAAATTTCATTCACTATAGATACAAATATGTTACTTTAAGTATGATAGAAATGCCACGTGTTTTGATATATAAAGATTATTTCGAAAATGAACTCGATTGCTGTAAAACATTTAAAAGAAATAAATTTTTTCTACTCTTGCCTGCGTGCTTGTAAGTAGAGGTGTATGCATATGCGTGCATTGCTGCTTGAAGTGTGCAAAAGTTCTTTTGCATATGAATGTGTAATAGCTTGAAAGATATATTTGCTGTATCAAGAACTGTGCATACCGCTTTGCGTCTGTTTACTATCTTTTATACGGTCGTAGGAATACATTTTTGAAAAACGACTTTCTCGTTTTATCCTTTCACTTCATTTATATTTTCGATAGCAATCTATCAGATTGGACAAATTTATTTTGAGAGAATTATTTGAAGTTAAGCTTGTGTAATGCATTTTGTTTTATGCTGTTGAACGAAAAATAAATCTTTACATGGTGTTATGCTTGGAAAAAAAAGTAGGGGAAGTCCCTCACATAAAACATAATGACGCCGCTAATTCAATTCTTGGAACTTCATCTGGAGATTTTTGCAGAATTTCAGTATTTAACAGTGGATGTTGGTTACTTCGTAAGTTATTCTTCCCTCAAGTAAACCTGGGACAACTCATTAGATTAATATATCTATTGGGTTTCATTGTTTAATCGATTTTCTTAAGGATAAAGTATAAACATTGAAGTAACTTCTTTTCAAAATGGGTCCCCAGCTGTAGTGGCAGAGAGAACTATTGATTAGGACATAAAACTAGAAGATTTGGTTAATAATTTTTTACTATAGATATAAATTTAATAATCACAGTATTCTTCATATTTGATAACAATCTCTCTCTCTCTCTCTCTCTCTCTCTCTCTCTCTCTCTCTCTCTCTCTCTCTCTCTGTTATACGTAATTTAAATTCTATAGGTCATGTACTTTAGTATAGTGATTTACTGGTAGTTTTTTTTCCAAATAGAAAAATTTAACTTGAGTTTTAATTGTTATTTGGAAGGTCTGGCCATGAAAAAAAAAAAAAACTCACCGAAAGAAGTAAAGAGCAATATAAGACCGACAGAGGCCCTTCAACCCAATAGAAAAATTATCCTACAACAATGGTTTATCTCCCTCTTTCCCAGTCTCTATCTCTATCCTTTTATCTCTTACAGTCAACATTTGGGTTACAAACAAACCTGCTCATTCGCATACACACACACACACACACACACACACACGCGCATGCCTATTCAAAGTGCACATTATATTGTAACAAACTAAACGGACACACACTCCACCGTTGTACGCATTTAAGAAAATCATTTTCTCTCTAGTCCGCTCTCCCATGATATATCTCGCTAATCTTTCGCCGGTAATTGGATTTTCCCGAGGATTTCCTTGAAGTGCTTATTGGTCATCCAGCTGATTAACCAGTAAATAGCGAGCGTCATCCTGTCGGAGAGGATATTTACTGAAGAGGAAAGATTTTATGGGTATCTGCATGATCGTTACCCTTGTTTTGCCATATTTCTTAAATATATATATATACATATATATATATATATATATATATATATATATATATATATATATATATATATATATATATATATATATATATATATATATATATATATATATATATATATATATATGCAAAGATATATTTCAATAACTTTTTGTAACTACCGCAGTCTTTTAACAAAATATATTGGTATTGTCAGATTCAAATATTTTCTCAATCACATTTCAATAAAGGGTGTCTATTTCCATATCATTTTTGACAGTTTAAACAATCCAAAATATATGAAGCTGAATTTCTAATTCTAAT
This sequence comes from Palaemon carinicauda, assembly GCF_036898095.1. NCBI lineage: Eukaryota > Metazoa > Arthropoda > Malacostraca > Decapoda > Palaemonidae > Palaemon > Palaemon carinicauda. Next base: position 154,501,515 of record NC_090726.1, on the reverse strand, counting down.
TCTAATTAGGTTCAACCAATGTTTTCTTTGAGATCCGTACCAGTAGTGATCAAATTATAGATGAATCTTATTAATATAACTTGGACCTAAAGTAGATTAAATCTATATGCCAATAATTTCGTTTTGAGCATATTCATATGACACATTTCATAGATTATTTGATTTACATTATTTGTTTTTCATAGTTATGTCTTCTCTATTGTTTATACTTCTTATTTTCTTTCATTATTTTTCAAACGGGCTCCCTTTCTTTGTCGAAACTCTTAAGACTTACAGTATTTTATTTTTCCAACTTTGGTTACTGCTCATCTGATGTGAATCATGATTATTTTGTTATGATAGATTATTTTGATAATGACAATATTGAATATAATAGCAATAAGGATGATAATAAGGTTCCCAGTGTTTGTGATAAAAAATACTTGCCGAAAGGCATTTTTCTCTATAAATATTTCTCAAGGTTTCGAAAGCTTTCAATACGAATATTCATGAATTTGCCGTTTACGAAAAACGTGGTTTCATGCATAATGGTACCATCGAAAAGTATTAAAAGAATGGGAATCAATAATGCATGAAATTCACACATTTATATCATTATGGCACACTTCAAGAAATTCTTCAACATGAGAATTTGTTTCCAAAAAATGTATTCCGGAGGAATAAATTCATGGGATCTTTATTTTTTGTTTTCGAAAGAAAATTTGAGAGAATTTGCGTTTATATTTTCTTTTAAAGATGTATCCCGTGATTATTTTTTAGCCGCAGTGTGTGGCGTGGATAGAGCTATCAAGGGCTAATTTTCTTTCTCTCTCTCTCCCTCTCTCTCTTCCTTGACGCTTAATTTTTTGTTCTCCGCGTGTGATTTTACAAGGTTCGGTCTCTTAGCCTCGTTCATAAATTCATTAATATCAGTTGGTGTAATGGCGAGCTTGAGTGAGTATCGCTACGGCCATCTAGCAGCGTGGGCAGGTTAATGTCGACCACGTGAACAGATCGGGTCAGCCGGGGTCATCCGATATCAAGATGCTGCAGTCACCCTTAACAATCTTGCTCGCAACCCTTATGCATTGGCCCTAGCCATGATACTCTGCAGCGTTCAAATCATTCATTCCATTATTCTTTTTTTGGTTTATTGTGTTTTATTTCACCGGTTTAGTAAGCTATATATTAAATGAATTAAGATTTCGTGTTGTTTTTGTTTTTATATGTATGTTACACTTTCCTTTATATTTACGCCTTTTTATCGGAATTGTTTTTTTTTTTTTTTTTTTTTTTTTTCATTTCTCTTCTCATATATTTTCCATGTACCCCATCTCGGGGGTGCTGGGGCCTGTTGAAAATAATAATACCAAGAGGTTCAGCAAGCAATCTCTTCTCTTTCTTAAATATGCAAATTATTACTTTTTCTGATATATTTTCTGTCCTTAGTTTCATACAATTTTTACCTGTTATCTTTTCAAAATCTAATAAAACCTCTCTTTGTTTTCCAAAACTCTTGCCTTGTTTGTTATATGAATGATGAACAGAGGTTTGGTCCGATCAGAATCATCACTGATATATTACTGGCGTTTTTGTCGTCGTCTCTTGAATATTTATAACCGAACAAGAAAGTTTCCTGTAGACAGAAATATTCCGTTTTTGTTGTTGTTGTTGGTGTATTTTATCTTGAACGACGGAGATCGGCGCTCCATCTCTTGTCAGTTCCTGTAGTGATTGTAGTGTTTACATGTGTCCTGTATTTGGATGATTAACAAGATTTAGGGTAGTTTGTGATTGATTGCCTCCTGAGGTGTATATTGTGTCCTGACTTTTTCTTCGAAAAATTAAAGGGCTGCTTTATTTTTTCCAATTTTAAAACATTGTGTATTATGAAATATTCAAATATTCTTGTGCCACACTTTCCCTTTGCGGTATTCAGAAGTAAACAAGTTCTTCGATTCATTTCCTATTCAAAATATATATTTTTCCATCGGAACTGATTAGGTAAGGTTTAACAGAAAATGCTTTAGGGGAAATTGATATTCATGATATTGTCTTTGCATATTTTCCAAATGTTAGAATGTAAACATAACAATTTTCCAGATACACACTTCTCCCTTAGGCCTACTATTTGTATGCATGGGTGGTTACGCTCTTGACTCTCGGATCATAATTCAAGAGTAGTCCTGTCTCCTGTTTAATTTTCATTCTAAATTTAAATTCCTTTTCGTTTATTTTTTTTTATTCAAAATTCAAATTCAAACTCCCAATATTCAGCTTAGAAAATTTACCTGGCCACCCTGCAACAAGCCATCCCTCTGAGAAAAGGTTTTGCTCGTATTCTTCAGTGTTGATTATAATTGGCTCGAAACAACTATCTATTTCTGGATCACCAATGTTGCTCCAACGTGGCTAGACCACCTAGGAACATTCATTCTTATCTTGTCTTTGTTTGATTAACCTATGTGCAAGAGTTTGGAAGATTTCTTAACGTCGTTTATTTTTTATATCTCTTAGCTGGATTTGCCATACGACTCTGTTCACTGAACTCTCCTTCTGAAAATTCATTTTTAACCTTCTCTCCCTCGCTTTTATATTTCTGAATACTTTTACCTCAAATTCTTACTCTGATTCAATTTATCAGATATTTTGTACATCTTTATACGTTTTCAAAACGTTCATTGCTCACGATACTTCAATTCGGTATTGAAGAATGCACAGTGATGAAATAGCTAAATATTCACTTTTTTATCGCCTATGAGTGACAGAAGCATGGGAGAGGACAGCCATATATTATATGATTAACTCTCTAGTCCCGCCTCTGCCAAAGCTAGGGAATACCAGGCAGTGACTGCAGATTACTATGTAAGTAGACCTATAGGGCCCCAAAACTCCAGCCCTAGCTCAAAGGCACCTTGAGTTGTGAATACGAGTTGGGAAGTTTTTCGGGCTACAAGTAGGGCTCGAACTTCAGATCCACGAATTGTGAGTCAGAAATTTTATCCAGTTACCAATGCTTTATAAACGCTTCATCTGTCACTATACGACACCGTTTCTGATCTTCACTGGATTAACTCGGATTTGATCTATGAATGTAACCACTGGCCCCTCCTTTTATTTACTAGCACCCTTTTACCTACCACTGTAAAGAGATTCTGCTATTGTTTGATTTACTTCTCACATTGATTTGTACTCCGTTTAGTGTATAGAGATAGTCCATTCGCTCATAGAAGGTGGTGCAACACCCACAAGATCATCACTCCTTACATTTTGTTTGTGAATATCAGCAGTCTTATATTGCAAAATTCAGTGCCATTTCTGATATTGTATGCCACACTTTAAAACGATATGCCTTCAATTGTTTTCTTTCTAATTTTCATCTTCATTTAAGTAGTTGGTTTCTCGTTTTCTCGTGGCTCGCCTTTTCTAGCCTCTCTGGACCTTAATACGTTTTTAAAGGTTATTTGCCCCCCCCCCCAAAAAAAAAAATGTATTCATAAGCCAATTGCTGATTTACTGATTGATGCAGGTCTCAGGTAGGTTAAGGCACCGAGTTTAAAATCGCATCAACCATTGTGCAAAAAATAAGAATTTATGTTTCTGAAACAACGTGTAATCGATAGTTTTCACTTTTTTTTTTCTAAATGTTCTGCTGGCCTTGGAAATCAGTGAACATTTGAAGCCTGGCCTCGAAAAATAAAACTAAAATTAGAAAGGAAAATGTCATGGAGACTAACCAAGAAGAAAGCAATCGATTTTCGTTTTGTATGAAACAGTAGGTTTTAGAATGTCGTGTTATAATATTCCAACAGCAACACACATGTTTTCCTGTTAATATTTATCCAACGTATTTGACTTGTTTGTCTAATAAAAAGATAGTTTTATTTTATATAATATTTTTATGAGTCTCGTTTTCAATACGAGATAATGTTTGTAGTCTATGTACGTAGTATGAATATATTTGATTTACACTTTGATTTCCAATAAAAATTAAAACGATGAAAGTATTTCAATATCTTACATCTCAAACCGTAATGATTGATAGATGATATCCTTTCAAAGGTGTAATTATGAAATTAAGACATTACCTGTGTTCTGTTAAGAACAATCAAGGTCTCTCTAACCCACATTAATTATCCGATTCTTGTTATAATCTTTATAGTTTACACATCATGATATTTCTATCAAGTAGTAATGAGTTTTATAATGAAAGAGTCGTCATTTTAATGCCGAAATAATTTTCATAGAATGGCTAAATTTTTTGGTGATTTCCATTTCTAATATTTCATATCAGTCAATTTTTCTTTGCTCCTTGTGGGGTCTTTGTACATCACAGCGAAATATCTGAACTTTATTCAAAAAATGAAAATAAGAAACCAGATCAGATATCTATTCAACTCAAGAGCAAAGTTCACCATTCGTTGTCACTGTGCAGAGGTAGTTTGGATTTACAATTTCTCTGATTTTTCTTTGTTTTATTGGGAAAAGTTTTCATTATTTTTCGTGATATGTTGGACTCGGTTAAGGTGAAATGTCAGGTGCTATTTTCTCTCGTCAAGGATCCGAGGAACTGTTGACATGTTCTTTATAGGTTTTATGAAAAGGTTAATTTATTGACGATTATTTTCTCAAAATGTTGATTAATTTGGTAACCTTTCCTCTATCTTCAGTTAATTTTTTTTTTCTTTTTTTTAATACTTGAATGTGATAAGTTGGAAAAGATTTCATGTTTTCTTAATTTTTCCAATACGTGTTTTGTCACACATTTTCATGAACTTCCAACGTACTCGTATAAATTTGGATGAATTGGAAGTTCATTCATATAAGAATCAATGGCTTCAGTTTCACTGAATGTTGCAAAACTTGAATCAATCAGTTGAAAAGGTAAACGTGAAATGGCGTCTAAAGCTGTGAAATATTATCAATCCTTCTTATCTTTCTTCTTTTATTTGTTTTTCACTTTGACACAAACGTTCTTCTTTATGGCGAAAGATTGAAGCCTGTTGCATTTTATGTGCATTTCCGTGTTCGAAAAAGTGTTGAATGCTATTTTTGTTGCCTCTAAAAGCATTTCATACTTTTGTTTCTTTTCATTTGTACTATGTTGTATTTGGTTGCTGTCTTGGGAGTCTCCGTAGCAAATGGTGGTTAGATCTTTTCCCTTTTTAATGTGTGAATTCAGGTGATTTTATTCGTAAAGTACTAACATTATTTTCAGGAATCAAGGCGCACATACGAATATTGAAAGAGTGCTTTCTGTTGATGATAAAAAATGTCTTTAAATAATGTGTTACCTGAAAACTATTTTGTCATTCAATTATAGATTTAGTTTCCTATTTTTATAGTATTTGGTAAGTTTGTTACTACATGTCGTGTTTTATGTATTTAACAATCTCATCAATCTAGTATAAATATCGTTGTAAACAAGCATAGTTAGTGCAATTTCACTTGCATTTATTAACTGTTTCTAGTAATATACTTACTATTTGTAAGACTCCGCTACGTTTCTGCCGATATTAGGATGTTCTGCTTAGTTACCAGAAACATTTAGGATTTTTATCTTTTAGAAAGAATTACTTTTTTTTTTTTGTACTATATAGGTTAATGGGATTTGAATAATCGCCGTGTGTGTCTGTTTTATTAGTAAATGAAATATTACACATTTTCAGGAAAATTATATTAACTGTACTTATGACAAAGAGAAAGAAAATAAAATATGGTCATCATTTTTTTTGGAGCTTGACGAATAAATATGATAAAAGTATGGCATTTTTAGAACTAAAACGGTGATTCCATTGAAACAGAAATAATTCAGTAATGTTTAGTGGATATTCAGTCTATAAATTGAGAGAGAGAGAGAGAGAGAGAGAGAGAGAGAGAGAGAGAGAGAGAGAGAGAGAGAGAGAGAGAGAGAGAGAGAATTGCTAAATACTTTGATAAATTACGTCGTCCAATTATTGTATTGTAATCTAAATTACAAAATAAAACAATTGCATACAAAATAAGATTTTTGAAATTTTTAACTGAAGCCGGAATTGATTTTAAGAAAGGAAAGCATCGTCAAGGATTCTTATTGCTCTTTTGTGTATATTTTCACTAATTGTATGATATTATCAATGCTAGAATCATTACACTTATAGATAAGAGTAATATCAAAATTTCATTTCTAAACCATTTTATTTATAAAGAAAGGATCTTCGGCTTTGGTAGTTATAGTAGATGGGATAAATTTACTGGAAAATTAAAAACAGGGTTTTTGTATTTAATAGTTATAGTAGTTGAAATAAATTTCCAAGAAAATTATCACAAACATATATAGATATGAAGCGGAATCATAACGAAGTGTTTGATATGGAAATATAAAATTTTAGGTTACAGTATTTTCATTTGAATATTTATTCATACTGTTTGTGTCTCATTCACTTTGTTCGTGTCTTGGGATATCTCTCTCTCTCTCTCTCTCTCTCTCTCTCTCTCTCTCTCTCTCTCTCTCTCTCTCTCTCTCTCTTTTTACCTAGGTGAATTACGTTGATGAATACTGAATCCCTGTTTATACTATTTTTTTTTTTTTAATCATAACTTATTGCTAGCATGATAAGCCTACAATTATCATGTAAATTTAAGCTGGACACAAATGTCATCACTTTGTAATTTTTTATCTCTATTTTATCGTGAATTCATAATGAGATATGAAGTATCTTGTTGAAATATTAAATTCAAATTAATCACCTTACATGATTAGTATACTTTTCATAGCAGATTTATCTAGATTGGCCGTGTAATTTTTTTTTCTTTATTAATTGTTCACTTCCTCTTTAAAAAAAAAATCCATATATTCTGTCTCGTAAAAAATATAATGTTTTTAAAATAGTTGTTAGAAATTTCCATATATACTTTATGTCTCGTAAATTTTTTTTTTAATGTTTTTGAAAGTTGAAAATGATAAATAAATGTGAATTTCTCGAATTCACCAGTAACTGAAAAAACACACACGGATAAACGTCTGAAACGAAGAGTTTAGCTGTATTAAAGTTACCTGACTGAAGAGAAATTTCCAGGGGTCGTCTGTCACGGTTATTAAGCACAAATTACGTCAATTATTGGTTTCTGACCAGAAGAGAAGGATCGCTTTGTGCCGGTGTCATACACCTTCCCTTATATTTTTTTTTATTTTTATTGCTTCCAGCGCGTATTCCATCTTCGCCAAGTCATTGCTTTTGCATCGTCAAGGAAACGGTAAAGTTCCCCAAAAAATAAACATTTAAACCGCGCGGAAGGCAAGAAATGGCGTTATAAGCTGTCTCCCCTTACCTACCTTCCCCCTCCCCCCTCCCTTCTCACCACATCGAGTACGTTCTTGAGGCCAGTGTCTTCTTCTTTTGGCTGGTCCGTCCGTCCGTTCGACGGACTCCGCCCCCACAGGCCCTTCTTACCTCTCTGGAAAACCTCCTCCGATCCGCCTGACTGCCCCCGCTGTGTGCCATATGATACTCCGTGACTCATGTGCGTCCGCATACGTCGTTTGGTGTCTTCAAGTTGACTCTTGTAACTCTCTCTAGAAGAGTTGAATCATCCAATGAAATCTTTTTTTTTCTTATTTCTCTTTATTAATCGATCTTTTCTAAAAAAAATCCGATTTTGTAGTAAGCGGCTATAGACTTTATTGTTTGAGAGAGTTCGGTCTCTTAAGCTCTTTGAGACACATCGAAGATCTCTTGGGAACAACGACGACGCGTCCAGGTTCATGTAATGATTTCCTTCCGGTAAAGTGACCGGAAGTGAGGAAGTTGTCTGAGAAAGTCAAGCCACACAGTTCAGGCTTGTGGCCGAACACCTCAACGGCGTGCTCACGTCCACAGGCCGGCCATTACCGGAGAGTTCGAAAGGAGAATGGCCCAGGTAGGGGTTTGGGGGGGGGGGGGGGGGGGGAGGTTGGCCGCTCTTTGAGGGAAAAGTGAATAACATCTTACGATTTTCGTTTGCGGAATTTTTCTGAGATCGGTTAAAGAATTTTTATCAGAACGAATAACTTTTAAATCCACGAAGATAAAACTATGAAATCTTGGTATGGATCTGGAGATCAGAATTGCCGAGTGAAAAGTTTGAATTCGGGGTAAAATTCTGGTAGACAATTTCACAAACACATATTTTGCCATATTGAGGGACGGAAGGCAAGCAAAGCGGTCGGTGAACTATGGATGGCCGTGTCTAATGGAATTAGGCGTTCAGAGAGAAATAACTGAAATTTTGCGGGAGGAGGTGAACTTTGGCATGCGGCAGTATTAAAAGTATAGCCATTTTTACGTAATTCCTCACATTATTTTATTCTCTAATGTGGTGGTTTTGGCCGAGCATGATTATTTCATGGTCTTTGCATTTACATTTTTTTTCGCTTGTTGAACCATACCTCACACGACAATGCTAGGTTTATTAAAAGAAAAAAAAAAGTCCTTTGTTGTAATATTCCGATAACAATTTATTTCAGAAATTAGTCAAAATTAAGCCTTTTTAAATTTAAGATTTATCTCATATGTCTTGATTGTCGTTTTTTTTTTTTACTGGAGTTTTAATGGTATTAATGTTTTTTTTTATAATATTTATTGTAGTATGGGTGTTTTCAGTATATTCTAGGGTTTATAATTGCATGGTACCGTTTGCATATGGAAATTTATTATTATTATTATTATTATTATTATTATTATTATTATTA
>NC_090726.1:154482826-154487826 GCF_036898095.1 Palaemon carinicauda | reverse complement strand
ATATATATATATATATATATATATATATATATATATATATGTATATACACAAACACACAGACATATATATATATATATATATACATATATATATATATATATATATATATATATATATATATATATATATATATATATATATATTATATGTATATATATTACATAGTGCGTGGTAGTTTTTTTAATTCACACAAGATGCTAAATTAAATTGTAGTATTTTAAGACATTGTCACTCGCCTGAAGTTCGTATAACATCAAATGTATACCTTTAACATTTCAGCATTAAATACTGAACTGTTTAATTCTTGTTTAAATTGTAAGTATCACACAGAAAAAAAAAGCTGGCCATAGAACAGAAATCTCTCTCTCTCTCTCTCTCTCTCTCTCTCTCTCTCTCTCTCTCTCTCTCTCTCTCTCTCTCTCTCTCTTAAATTAATAGTGATCGTAAATAACTTTTCGTGATCGTAATTGCTTGTTCGCTTTGCATCGTTGACCTTTGTTTTTCTGAGTACACATTAACGCACAGACTTGATAGAATATCCAGGTTTGTTTGAGTATGAGATAGCGAGAACCTCTGGAACTTCTCCATTATTCACCTCTATAATATAAGATATATGATATAATATATTGTATGATATTAAATTACATATACCGATATAATCATGATGTTTAATACCCAGCTAAGAAAATTCAATGTTAAAAGTCATTACATGAAATGACTAAACATTTCACTACTCAATAGATTTTGCTTTGTTAGTTGTATTATTCAATTCACATTTAATTTCCCCCTTGCTTTCTCTATTATAAAACAAAGATTAAAGTAGCACCTGTCCATGTTTTTTTCCCTATTGTAATTACAGCAATAGCATCAAATATATTTATAACTAGGTTCTGCGTTTGTATTTCCTGTCTTTAAGGTGTCGGCTACCTGATGCATTTTCTCCAATGCCTTCTATCAAGGGTAGCCTCTTCCACCAAACCTCTTCTATCCATATCATCCGTCTCTTTATCTCTCATTCCAATGCTCTGCCTTCCTCTCAATCTTCTCCCCCTAACAGGTTCCTCCCAAGCCCTCAATCCGTCCCCACCATCCATCCTTAACACATTCTTAACATATTAGTACACTCCCGTGTATATTCTGAAAAAAATACTATAAATGTTATTAATCATCACTCTCTTCATACTTCTTGTTCTTTTGATATCAGCAAATTATTTGATAGTAAGCAATCTGAAACTTTTCATGAAATGATGTAGAAATGGATACACCGTTAATTTCATTGGCGTACAGTATAATAAGAATTGTGTTGAAAATGGGTTGATTGAACGATCCTCGACGTGTCATCTTCTCACTGTGTTCTTTTTATATCCGATGATGTGCCAAACACTTGACTGTACGTGCCACATGCTGGATTCTCTTCTTAATGGTAAGGTAATAAGCGGTCACTGTTGCGCTGACAGCACGGCAGTAATGTCTTAGGCATCTAGGGCCATTAGTGTCTTGTCAATACTGGCTGGCGAATTCGAGACACAGACGTGTTAGTACCTCCAACAATATATCATTAAAACAGTGAGAACACCCCCTTCTACAGTAGATCATTTAGGCAATGAGAACATCCACAGATACCCTCCTACTGTAGATCCTTAAGGCAACGAGAACACCCACAGATACCCTCCTACAATAGATCATTAAGGCAATGAAAACACCCACAGATACCCTCCTACAGTAGATCATTTAGGCAATGAGAACACCAACAGATACCCTCCTACAGTAGATCATTTAGGCAATGAGAACACCCACAGATACCCTCCTACAGTAGATCATTTAGGCAATGAGAGCACCCATAGATGCCCTCCTACAGAAGATCATTAAGACAATGAGAACAGCCACAGATACCCTCCTACAGTAGATCATTAAGACAGTGAGAACACCCCTCCTACAGTAGATCATTAAAGCAATGAGAACTCTCAAAGATACCCTCCTACAGTAGATCATTTAGGCAATGAGAACACCCACAGATACCCTCCTACAATAGATTATTGAGGCAATGAGAACACCCACAGATACCCTCCTACAATAGATCATTTAGGCAATGAGAACACCCACAGATACCCTCCTACAGTAGATCATTGAGGCAAGGAGAACCCTCCTACTTTAGATCATTAAGGCAATGAGAACACCCACAGATACCCTGCTACAGTAGATCATTTAGGCAATGAGAACACCCACAGATACCCTTTTACATTAGATTATTGAGGCAATGAGAACACCCACAGATACCCTCCTACAGTAGATCATTTAGGCAATGAGAACACCCACAGATACCTTCCTACAGTAGATCATTTAGGAAATGAGAACACCCACAGATACCCTCCTACAGTAGATCATTTAGGCAATGAGAACACCCACAGATACCCTGCTACAGTAGATCATTTAGGCAATGAGAACACCCACAGATACCCTTTTACATTAGATTATTGAGGCAATGAGAACACCCACAGATACCCTCCTACAGTAGATCATTTAGGCAATGAGAACACCCACAGATACCTTCCTACAGTAGATCATTTAGGAAATGAGAACACCCACAGATACCCTCCTACAGTAGATCATTTAGGCAATGAGAACACCCACAGATACCCTCCTACAGTAGATCCTTTAGGAAATGAGAACACCCACAGATACCTTCCTACAGTAGATCATTTAGGCAATGAGAACACCCACAGATACCTTCCTACAGTAGATCATTTAGGAAATGAGAACACCCACAGATACCTTCCTACAGTAGATCATTTAGGCAATGAGAACACCCACAGATACCTTCCTACAGTAGATCATTTAGGAAATGAGAACACCCACAGATACCCTTCTACAGTAGATCATTTAGGCAATGAGAACACCCACAGATACCTTCCTATAGTAGATCATTTAGGAAATGAGAACACCCACAGATACCCTCCTACAGTAGATCATTGAGGCAATGAGAACACCCACAGATACCCTCCTACAGTAGATCATTGAGGCAATGAGAACACCCACAGATACCCTCCTACAGTAGATTATTTAGGCAATGAAAACACCCACAGATACCCTCCTACAGTAGATCATTGAGGCAATGAGAACACCCACAGATACCTTCCTACAGTAGATCATTTAGGAAATGAGAACACCCACAGATACCTTCCTAGAGTAGATCATTGAGGCAATGAGAACACCCACAGATACCCTCCTACATTAGATTATTGAGGCAATGAGAACACCCACAGATACCCTCCTACAGTAGATCATTTAGGAAATGAGAACACCCACAGATACCTTCCTACAGTAGATCATTTAGGAAATGAGAACACCCACAGGTACCCTCCTACAGTAGATCATTTAGGCAATGAGAACACCCACAGATACCCCCCTACAGTAGATCATTGAGGCAATGAGAACACCCACAGATACCTTCCTACAGTAGATCATTGAGGCAATGAGAACACCCACAGATACCCTCCTACAGTAAATCATTTAGGAAATGAGAACACCCACAGATACCCTCCTACAGTAGATCATTTAGGAAATGAGAACACCCACAGATACCCTCCTACAGTAGATCATTTAGGCAATGAGAACACTCACAGATACCCTCCTACAGTAGATCATTTAGGAAATGAGAACACCCACAGATACCCTCCTACAGTAGATCATTGAGGCAATGAGAACACCCACAGATACCCTCCTACAGTAGATTATTCAGGCAATGAAAACACCCACAGATACCCTCCTACAGTGGAGCATTCAGGCAGTAAGAACATCCACAGATACCCTTCTGCAGAAAAACCATTTAGGCAATAAGAACACCCACAGATACCCACCCTCCTCCAGTAGATCATTGAGGCAATGAGAACACTCGCAATTATTCCCCTACAGTACATAATTTAGGCTAGGCAATAAAAATAGCCACTGATAGTAATCGAAAATCAACAATTGGGCTCCCCTATCTGGGGTACGTTATAATGAAATATCCACAGATGCTGATAACATCGAAAAAGTGACGTAAGCTCCGAACAGCGGGAAAACACTACTGTAAGATTGCTACCTGGAAGTCAGGATGCTGTTGTTCCGCTTGTATTGTTACGTTTATGGCTTCTCCTTCTGGACCTGCTATACTATAGAGGCAATGAATGAGTGGTCTTGTTTTTCTCCAGAATGATATTGTTAGTTGTTCGATAAAAACACTGGTTTCGATTCTGTTCGTAAATGTCCATCATTATCGCAACATGCAATCCAAAACACCTCCAACCACAGTACGGTACTTTTTTTTTTTTTTTTTTTTTTTTTTTGGCGATGCGTAACTTCTCGTTTTTACAGTTCATCAGCCTACGCCATTTAATATTTTCTTGTATACCGTTCTATAGATTTTCATTGAAAGTTGGATGCTTTCCACACGAGTACCCATGTCCTGTTGTGAATTATCTGTTAAGTTTACAATACTTATTTTCCTTATTGTTCAGGATTCTCTGGATTTTTACCACTACCACCACTATTATTATTATTATTATTATTAGTAGTAGTAGTAGTAGTAGTATTAGTAGTAGTAGTAGTAGTAGTAGTAGTAGCAGTAGTAGTAGTAGTAGTAGTAGTAGTAGTTTACCATTTCTTTACTTTGGCTATCATTTTTGCTAATAGCTTCTTAATTGTCCAACTCATTCCCAAATTTTCATTGTCATAAATAGAATTTATGGCTATGATTATATGCAGTATATACCACGCATATATATATATATATATATATATATATATATATATATATATATATCGTTGCATATTAAAATAAAACATAGGAGCTTTCGCATTTGAAGTACAAAAGCTGGTGTGTATTTTAGATTATGACTTGATTTTTAATGCCAAAGATTTTCTGACTCGTCATGGTGTTTTCTTCAAGTTATTTTGATTCTTGTTAGGTGATACTGGTTTTATAATATTCATTCTTGCTTCTGTATTTTTACTGCCTTTG
>NC_090726.1:154465326-154472826 GCF_036898095.1 Palaemon carinicauda | reverse complement strand
CACGGAATCTGCCAATCGCAGGTGTGGTTTATGACACGAACTGAGCGAAAACTCATTTGTTGTGGGAGTTCTCCAGATGCTTATGTGATCATTCATTTTAAGCGATTTGGCAACGGAAAGTGCTCTGTTGATGCGAGCAGTCCCTCCTTCAGAAAACATCAAGATTTTTATTTTTCCCAAATAGTTTAAAATAATTTCGCATCCCAAGAGGATTCTACAATATTGGAAGTCTTGATCTAATTACATGTTAGGTGGGATGACAGACGGTAATTGCGCACTTGAGCCATTTAGGGTCGATTTATCTGGCGTAGTAAATGTGTCTTGTCTTCAATTACGACTTTAGGAGAAATCCCGACGTTTGCCATTCGAATCTCTAAAGAATTTTCGGGTAATATCTTCTAATGGTTTGTCACTTTTTCCTCTGAAGAGACTTTGCCATTAGGTTTTGTTCTTTATAATTAGCAATATCACGCTCGGTAAGTACCGTGTAGTCATTGAATTTCTTTTACTATTAAATTTACAAATCTGCTACAATTTTACTGTCACATTTCGTTACTATTGTGTCGATACAGTACTGATTTTACATACCTTTGTTTGTCCTCGACAATATTATTTTTTTTTTTTTGGAAATTACATAGCTATGTCGTAGTGTCAATCAATTGTATTTGTTTTTTTATCATTTCTCTATAATTATATTCTTATTTATCTTTTTAATTTTGTTTTGTTCTTAGATGAGGGAAAATGTGCATTGTATGTTAATTATTTTGAAATTACATACACATGTCCAAATGTCAGTCATTTGTACTTGAATTTTTTGTCACTTTATGATTTTATTCTTATTTCTCATTTAACATTTTTTAATTGTTTTCAAATGAAGGAAAATGCGAATTGTGTTATGTTTTTTTAAATCACATACCCATGTCTAAATGTCAGTGATTTGTATTTGATTTTTCATAATTTTATTTATTTTATCTCCTTTCTCTTTTAAGATTTTTTAAGTTTTCGTGAATGGGGGAATTGTATGTGAATTATTTTTTTTTCTTTATTACAACCCCATGTGTAAATGTCAGTCATTTGTATATGATCTTTATTCTTTTTTATGATTTTATTATTTTTTTTTTCTTTTTTAAGTGAAAATGCGAATTGTAAGTTGAATTTTGAATGCAACCTTTGCCGTTATCTTAGTATGTTACCGCACAAAGCCATCAATTGTATTTTTCCAAATAGTCTCCCATGAATGACTTGCCATTTAGTTTCCTTTTAGCCTCTCAATGCTGATCTGCAACATCTGGCCAAACCCTCTTTCGCAGAAGTCTTGTAAAGTGCATTGATAGCATGATATCAGTATTCCTTTTGCAGAGTTTTCAACAGACATTTTGTATTATTTAAAAACGAAAAATTATGTGGCCATTAAAATGTCGAAAGGAATTCTGGAAATTAATGTCCATTGTTATTAAATACTTTATTATCCTGCCCCACTGCAATTTGGTCAGAGTTTCACGGATATCACCGATAATCACAAAGGTAAAAAAAGGCAAATGCCACTGGTTGAAAGCTGCCATTGGCTGAAAGATTACCGAAAAGCTTTCTTGAGATGTGATTGGCGTTCTCAAAAGGTCTTCATTGCATCTTTTGATTATGTATATGAACCTAAGGTGTGTTTTTGTGTTGCTGCATGATTTTTATATTTTTGTTTCTCGCGTCAACACTTTTTTTTTTTTTTTGTCCGTTCAGCAGAGGAGATGAGAAACAGATAAAGATAGATATAGAGGGGTAACATTAACGGAACTTTTTAAGAGTTATTTTTTCTGGTTACATGACTGAAGGACCTTTTGATGTACACATATATACATTTTTGAGATTTGTAATTAAGAATTTAATTATATTTTTATTGCAAATGTTCTTTTGTTTTTCTTAATACGTTTGGTTTTCATCATTAAGTAGTTCCAAGAAGTTCTGAGTGTTATACAGAAATTCATTTTCCGGTTAACAGAAAGTATGTATTGTATATTTAAGACAAAATAGATCTCCTAAGATTCCAAACGGATATTAAGGAGTTATTGTATCTATTTAACTTCATATTTATTGTTGATCACCACAAATGTACAAACCAGACCAAATGTTGCTTAACTGCACCGAACATAGACCAGCTGTACTCTGAATGTCACATAAAAGTCGGATCACGTTTATGTTTATGGTATTATTTAATTGTTTTCATAACATTAGCCACTCTATACACCTGTATAGAAGGTTTATCAGGAGAGCTTCGAACTTCTTAAGCACAGACTGCGACATCTTGCGCAAGCCCTCTCATGTTCCTGGTTATGAACGCCCCCCCTCCCTTTCTAATACCTTTTCTATAATGTCTTACTTTTGTTCTCCCTTCTAGGAGAAGGACACTCCAAAATCCAATAATTTTTCTTTAGTATTGGTTATTACCATGGTCTTCCACTGTCTTGGGTTAGAGGTCTCTTGCTTGTGGGTGCACTCAGGCACAATATTCTATCTAAATTCTCTTCCTCTTGTTTTGTTTAAAGTTTTATAGTTTATATAGGACATATTTATTTTAATGCTGTTACTGTTCTTATATTTTATTTTTCCTTTTTTCCTTTCCTCACTGGGCTGTTTTCCCTGTTGGGGCCCCTAGGGTTGTAGCATCTTCCTTTTCCAAGTAGGGCTGTAGCTTAGGAAGTACTACTACTACTACTACTACTACTAATACTACTACTACTACTACTACTACTACTAATAATAATAATAATAATAATAATAATAATAATAATGATAATAATAATAATAATAATACTCCTATATTGCACGCCTATTCCACCAACTTGAAATGATCTAATCTTTGCGCTCGAGTAGATAATCTTAAAACACTGGCCTTTCCCTTCAACTAAGCTACTTTGTTTACCACTTTTACTTATATACACATTTATAATTTTTTTCTCGTTTTCCTTTGTATCTAACGTGTTGTGGAACACATAATGGAAAGAAATGTCCTTAATATCTTGGGGAATGTCAGAGTGCAAGCAACATTGAGCCTTCTCTTTATGTTTGTGCATCAAAGAGTATTTCAAGTTTTTATCCATGATTCGACAATCAACGGATGATATTTATCTAGGTCCGTCCTCTTTGTGGAAAGGAATTAATGTTGAATATATATAATGTTTACATGAATACGAAATATGGCCATGCATGTTTATAAGCGTAGTGTTTACTTGTTTGTGTTTTTAATTTTAATAATTCTATTTGATTGTGTGAACGTTTCAGTTTCAAACGTTCATTTGAAAAAATTTGGACCTCAATTTATGGTGGCATCAGCCCTTCTTACATCCCAACCTAGTCCTGACTTGATGCTTAATTATGATTTAGATTACCTCTTGATTCTCCTGACACCTCCTTCTACTCACTGAATTATTCCGTCACAATTCGTTTTAATCATCTCCGACGATTTCCCCGACTGCACCACAATTCAGCGCAGAAGTCATTGTTTATGTAAATAGCTAAACAAAAGAAAGGTGTTCTGTAATTGCTGCCAGGAAAGGTTAGCAGTCAGGGAAATGTCAGCCTGTGACATTTTATGCTATGAAATATTGAGATTTGAATGAAAAAAAATTAGGATCGAATGAATGAAGGTTACTTAAAAAAAAAAAAAATATCATGACGGTACCTAGCGTGTGAGCTTACTCAGGAAGTCTGTACATCTAGTTTATTCTGATATGCCCTTGCAAATGTATTGTGTAATTGTGTATGGAGTAATAGTATTCCTCACATGCGTATTATATGTGATTTTTGTCTCTCTCTCTTTCTGTATATAATATGTATGTATATATATATATATATATATATATATATATATATATATATATATATGTGTGTGTGTGTGTGTGTGTGTGTGTTTGTGTGTATGTGTGTGTGTTTAGATTTTCCAAATTTTCGTCAATAAACACTTATTTTCCATTTGTAAGAGATGCGATTAATGTAAGGTTATTTATTATTATTTATTGAAAATAAATTTCTTATGGATAAAGGATGAGGTAGTGAACTTCGCGATTCCGAGCATCTGGGACGGTTCAAATAAAAGCAGAGTAATGCATCGGTATTTACCGTTCTTTGAGAAGCAATAAATTTAAAGTTTGCTCGTCCTCCTATTCTGGCTTAGGTGGAAGCATAATGCACTAAAAAAAAAAAAAAAAAAAAAAAGCTTCCTTCTTTTTATTCATTGAATATCAGTGGATAACTCAAGAAGAGTTTAAAAAGAAATGTTGAAAATTCATGCTGTTTATGAAAGTTGATACAGTACTGGGGTAATGTAATATCTGAATTTCAAGTAAAGAAAAAAATCAATGTACATCGTTTTGCTGTTATGATGATGATAATTATTTTATCTGAAAATTTTCGCTGAAACTATTCTATTGTTTTATATCACGTTAATGATGTTTGCCGTGAACATTCATCTTGTTAAATATTTCATGGAAATCTTATTGTATAATTCATATTTGATTCCTGAAATTCGGGAAGATTTATTATTTTACTGCATTTAAAACAAATATGAAATATTTTCGGGAATTATAAATAGAGGTAATTTTATTAACAAAACAAAAACTACTGTTTTTTTTTTTTTTAGAAATGGCAGCTAAGGCGATAAAGATAATTTCACCTTTAGATTATTTTGTTATTCTTGCAGAATGTAACATTAATAGAGCATATGAAATGAAAACCAGATTTGCAAGTACAATATATATTTGAAGAAGTGTATTTGTGTGTCATGTACAAAGAGAAAAACGCATTACGTTGGACTGGCCTGTCAATCAATCAACTCTTTGCACGATTTCATGCAGTGATGGCAATGGCACAATACCTTAAATGAGTAGTTGCACGTTATTACAGTGTTCATTTTTTTGTTCTCAACTGAAGGATGATGTGTATTGCATGGAGGAGTATGTTTCGAATGATTAGATGTTATTTTATTGAACAGAGGTCATCAATCTGTTATAATTACTACGGAGGAATGACAGAATGTGTTTGCTAACTGCCGAGATGGAATTACAGTCGATGCAAGTGTAATTCACTTTGATCGACTTTCATGTCCAGGATAAGTGTAGTGATTGATGAGTGTCTGCTGGAAGAAACAGGACAATTGTATATTTACAAAAGGAATTGGCTTATAAAAAAAAAAGTGATTCGAATAATAGATACTGAGCAAAGGTATTATTTCATTTTTATTAGAAGTGTATTGAAGTTCTAAAGGCATTTCCCATCACATTGTCATTGGGTCTATTTTCATAATTGTTTATTCATTTCGATTTCGTAGCGTCAATTACACTGACAAGAGATACGATAAAATTTCATTAGATGAAATGTATTCCTTTCATATTTAAAGAATATCCTTATAGGTAGCTATGCTGAAAGATATGACTTATTGTCGTTGCAGTATTCTTATGCAAACAGTGTGGTTTGAATAACACGAATTAATATACGTGAAAGATTTTACATAATTTGACCCACAATTCCTTTTGGTAACTAATTTGGACCCCCCCCCCCTTCTCTCTCTCTCTCTCTCTCTCTCTCTCTCTCTCTCTCTCTCTCTCTCTCTCTCTCTGATTGAACAACTTGAAGATTGATTGACAAGTCATTGTGGTTGTGAATTGGTTTCATGTATTTTGATAAGTGACCCTTATATCCAAGACACGTATCCCCCAGGTATTAGGAATGTTGCAAAACAACCACTTTAACTTATATGTAGTGTACGCGCGAACACACGATTATATTAGATTTTTGTGTTATTTAATCCTTCTTCTTGTGTGTAAAACACGTCCTGATGAATAATTAATGGCGGTGGATTCCCTTTTTGCCATTTAAAAACTGGTCCATTTATTATCGTTTAAAGAAAGCCACCAGATTTTCCATCTGTCGTTAACGAAATTTGTGGGAATTCTTGTTCATGATATTCCCACAGAACCTTAACATTTTAAGTCTCTCCTGACAACAGTTGTTGGAAAACATCTCCCCCATTTACTTACTATCGGTTTTCGTCCGATCGTCGGAAGGAAGGCTCTCTTAAACCCCCCCCCCCCCCCCCCCCCCACTCCTCCGCCTTATGGCATAGTCTTTAGCCTGTAGGGGTGGGGAACAGGAGGCATAGGGAGGAACTGCTCCCAGTGAAAATTGGTCTTTTTCTAACTGCCATAGGGTCTGCATGACCGATGGTTTAGTGGTTACGCCTCTACTACTTCAGAAGTAGCGACATTACTTATCGGAACTACATCTATAATAACACAAGTAATATCATTTGAGAAAACAAATCAATATTTGGGGCCATTGGACAACTTGTTTTCTATGTTTCCCCAGGATCGTGTTTTGTTCTGAAAATTGCAGGATGATTTATAATAGACGTGGAAGTAAGTTTGTTTTCAAATGGTTAATTGGAAATATTTTATTATTTTCGTGTTAAAAATGACTCGGTCTTTTTTACCAATTCTAATTGGTCGTTATTATGATTATTGTTATTATTACTCTTTTTTTTTTTGTAGTATTTTTCAATGATAAAAGATATACAATGATCTCATTCTTTTGCGATAGATTATTTGTGAGAAATTGATTAAAAAATCACAGGCATCAAGAGAATGATCTTAAATACTTTATTTAACCCGTTTTAATTAAAAATCCTGTCAGTATTCGTAATGATAATAATAAAAGTGGTGGAATCTGTTATTTTTCAAAACATGGTCACGCTACAGGACGCTCTTTTTCTTGATATTACACTCGCGAGCGCGCGCGCATACACACATACATACATATATATATATATATATATATATATATATATATATATATATATATATATATATATATATATATATATATATATATATATATATATATATATATATATGTACACGTACAGAAGTACCTTGGTTTACAAGTTTAATTCGTCCTGGAAGAGAGCTCAGAAATTAAAGTGCTTGTATAATAACGTAATTTTTCCCATAAGACATAAAGGAAATTCACTCAATGCATTCCGTACATCCATAAATATACATATGCACTAATTTTTTAAAGGTTTATGATGCTCATTATTGAACAAGGTTTAACCCTTAATGTCGGAATTAAATACAAATTAGTACTTCACAATAGAAAATAAATATTGACAATTAAACTAGCACTTTACCTTTGTGTAGAGTTGTGGGTGGCGTGAGGTAGAATAGGGAGAAGAGGGGGGAATGATAGCTTGAAGGGAGAATAAACCTCCATGAGAACTTCTGGTAAAATATCAGTTCTCTCTCATGAATGACGGTCATTATCACTAACTGAATCACTTAATTTATGCTCTCTGGAGTCTTGGTTGCCTTTTTATACACTCTTGCGTTCAACTTTCATAAGGAACCTGTCTAGAGATGACTGCTTTTGCCTTTTCTTTAGAATAACATGAAAATGTGACATCACATTTTCGATGAATAGATTCGCTGCTTGCCTTGCTGAGCCCTTATCTGGGTG
>NC_090726.1:154432826-154440326 GCF_036898095.1 Palaemon carinicauda | reverse complement strand
ATATATATATATATATATATATATATATATATATATATATATATATATATATATATATATATATATATATATATATATATACTCATTTAAATATATATAGACCATGGTCGAGATAAAATTACATCTCTTGATAGCCTGGTTGGTAGTTATTGTCCAGTTTTGTGTGAATTCAGATGAATAGGTTCGAATCATACCCCGGTGGAACTGCTAATCATAAAAACACACTCACTGTTAGAATTATTCCCTAGGTCGAGTAAGTTTCATGATGTAAAAAAAAAAATCGTTCAATCTTTGTGATAGTGACCATTATATATGGCCACTTATATCAAAATTTGCAATCGGCTTGCGTTGTTATTGGTAGAGTTAAAGTCCAGTGTTATTTAAATTCAGAGAATTCTACTTCTGGTAGAAACATTTATCAGAAAATAATTCATATTTTGATGTTTTTTCCTAAGATCGAGTGGATTCGGTAATATAAACTATTTGCTACTCCCTGTAAATATGTATGCTCGTATCACGAATGAGAATTAAAGAACCTGATATCTATCTATATCTATCTATCTATCTATCTATATATATATATATATATATATATATATATTTATATATATGTATATATATATATATATATATATATATATATATATATATATATATATATACTGTATATATATATATGTATGTATGTATGTATGTATGTATCTATCTATCTATCTATCTATATGCCTGTCTGATTATCTTTCTCTATCTATGTCTGATATTAATTCCTCCTGTGTATTAAAGTTTTTTAATGATATTGTAGGGGTTTCTGCAGCTTTTTAATTTACCGAAAGATATAAAAAGTAATAAAAGTAGTTTTCTTTACTAGACTGGCATTTTCATCAACTTCGGATATTATCAATGACTAGAGGAGTTTTCTTGAAAATTATAGCACATTTTAATATATGTCAGAACAAGCTAAGTATCTAATTTTGTATCTGCTAGATAATGTAAACAAAAGTTTATTATTTTTCTCTTATCAAGAAC
Source organism: Palaemon carinicauda (assembly GCF_036898095.1). Taxonomy (NCBI): domain Eukaryota; kingdom Metazoa; phylum Arthropoda; class Malacostraca; order Decapoda; family Palaemonidae; genus Palaemon; species Palaemon carinicauda. Next base: position 154,439,300 of record NC_090726.1, on the reverse strand, counting down.
AACATTTGTAATGCTAGTAATTCAGAGGTCCTTTTTTCTCATAAATTAGCAACATTCGTAAAGCCAAAAATATAATAATGGTGATAAAGGAATATATAAATACATTTGAAAAGGTTATTATGTATATCTCTCGTGTATCTTTTATAGCAATTCATTGCATATCATGGGAATTATTATTAACTTTTCTTACATTAATATCATAAATATAATTTTCAATTACTGCTTGTTTGTAGGGTGCTCATAACATTCCACTGAGATCTGTTGCTTTATCCTAACATGGTCAGAATTTCAACCAAGTTACTGTTTTTACTCTCAGTATTTCTAATGTAATTGAAGCTTTACCCTAATTACAATAATTTTGTAGAAATGGATCGCCTTTATTTATAGCTTGGCTCTTCTGGTAGGGCTGTGCTTCATTTGTATTGCAATTTAATCTTCTCTTGTGTGTTTATCTAATCTTATTTTCAATAACTAGCAATTGTCCTCATTCGTTACTCTTTCAATACCTTATGATCTTGTAGTAATTCGTGTTCGTTTGTCAAGGTTTGTTGTTATTTGGTGTTCTGTCGTTGTACGCGACATTCTAAGTGCGTATCTATTACAGGAATTAGAAATATGAATTGCCCACAAATTACGTTTTTCATATGTGTTTAAGCTCTTGACAGCAATGTTTTCCCCTTGGGTGCTTGCCTAGGGAAGATAAAGGACAGACCGTCAGTGGCGGTTAGGTTCATTATGCGGGTACCTTTTAAATGCGCAAAATTACATACTGGCGCTTATGTATATGTGTATACACATACAGACACACTATCACACATATGAATATAAACGCGCTAGCGTGCACGCACACACACACGCATATATATATATATATATATATATATATATATATATATATATATATGTATATATATATATGTATATATATGTATATATATATATATATATGTATATATATATGTATATATATATGTATATATATATATGTATATATATGTATATATATATATATTTATATAAATATATATATATATATATATATATATATATACTGTATTTATATGTATATGTATATATAATATACAGTATATATGTGTGTGTATATATATATACATATATATATATACAGTATATTATATAAATATATATATACACACATATATTTATATATATATATATATATATATATATATAATATAAATATATGATATATATATATATATATATATATATATATATATAATATAAATATATGAATATATATATATATATATATATATATATATATATATATATAGATTAAATATTTCTTTTTCATAGTGCGTCCCAGATTCATCTTACTGATATGAACACATTTAGACGTATGGTGTTGAATTACCCTTGATAATCCATAAATGGGAATACTTTCTTGTTTTGGCTGAAGTCTTTGTTTAAACAAAAGTGTTTAGTGAGTTCCCCTTGCTTTGATAGATAAATGAATCACACTTTTAAATACTTACGATGTAATTAATACTATGACGTATAAAAATTCAAACAAATTTCGCATGTTGATGTTTTGGAAGTACTGGAGATAACTTCTCTTTACCATGGTTTGACTTTCAAAAGGTTTGAAGTTTGATTTATGTAGTGATAATGCTGTTGTATAATAAAAAAATTGTATCATTAGAATACGTATAACTTCTCCTCTTACGCTGGTGGTCATTACTTCCATCACTTGTGCCAGTCATAACTTCATGCAATAGCTTTTTGTACATATACCTTAGTGACATTGTGTATACGCCATTATTATTATTATTATTATTATTATTATTATTATTATTATTATCATCATCTAAACTACAACTCTAGTTTGAGAAGCAGTATGCTATAAGGCCAAGGTTCCCAACATTAAAAAATAGCCCAGTGAGGAAAGGAAATAAGTAAACTACAATAGAATTAATGAGTAATTGATATAAAATATTTCAAGATCAGTAACAATGTTAAGATAGATCTGTGATATAAAACTATGAAGAGAGACTTAATTCAGCCTGTTCCACATAAAAACATTTCCTGCATGTTTCCAGATTCAACCTTTCTTCCTTTATGCACAAACTCGTTTTTTTTTTTTTTTTTTTTTTTAATGCACAAACTCGTTTTTTTTTTTTTTGTTATTTCAATCTTGTTACAGCTTTTATCTCTGTTAATCAGTCTTTCTTCTTGTTTTACAAAAAGAGCAAATTATCTTATTCATGTGCTCTCATATTTCATCTTCATTTCGCTCTTTCAAAATATGCATCGAAAAATTTCAAATCCCAATAGATGTGATCCATTTTTTCACGCTCTTTTTTCTAATCTAATACCTCTACAAATCCTGACAATTCAACGATATGTTCTCAATTACCCGAAGTCGAAGATGACATCGTTTACAAACATCAAAGTTACTGGTGTTATTTTACAAAAATTACCTCGTTTATTTTTCATATATCTGAGCATATGTGTAAATGTGTTTATATATATATGTATATATATATATATATATATATATATATATATATATATATATATATATACATATTTATGTATATAAATATTTATGTATATATATATGTGTGTATATATATATATATATATATATATATATATATATATATATATATATATATATATAATGTGTGTGTGTTTTTGTGTGTGTGTGCACTAGTCCTTTTTGATAAAGAAAGAGCGATAACACAGATCGAAGCTCTTCTAAGAGTGGGACACTCCAAAATCAAACCATTGTTTTCCAATCTTGGGTAGTGCCATAGCATCTATACCATGGCCTTCCACTGTCTTGGATTAGAGTTCTCTTGATTAGGGTACACTTGGGCATGCTGTTCTATCTTATTTCTCTACCTCTTGGTTTTTTTTTTTTTATTATTGAAGTTTTTATAGTTTATATGTGAAGGATCTAATTTAATGTTGTTACTATTCTTGAAAGATTTGAATTTGATTGAGTATTCTTCTCTTGTAGTTTATATCTATTTCCTGGTTTCCTCTCCTCTCTCTGCTATTTTTTTCTGTCGGAGCCCTTGGGCTTATAGTGTCTCGCTTTTCCAACTAGGGTTATAGCCTAGCTTTTAACAACAACAACAACAACAAAAACAACAGCAACAATAATAATAATAATGATAATAATAATGATAATAATAATAATAATAATAATAATTTATTTTATGTGAATTTAAGTTAGACTGTTGACGAACGGTGTCTTGCGAAAGTGACTCGTCAAGTCAGTTCCAAAGTAGTTTCTAGTCGACCTATAAAAATGAATTGCGAAATGGGTACAATCTGAGTATCAATCTTCCAAGAAAGATAAATATTTCATGAAACTGTTATTTTGAAAATAAGTCAAAAGGCTATGTTTAACTTTTGATACGCATTCATATTTGCCTCTAGGTAGATTTTACTCTTTATACTGTACACATCTTTAAAGTAGTATCATAAGTACAATAATTAATCAAATATAAAGGATAATGTAATTTTCATCCTTTAAACATACAGTAGATATTGTTTTCATAACCCAAGTACATGTAGAAACTACATTTCAAATTGCTGGGAATTTTTTTGATAACGTTAGTTCTCTTCTTTTTTATCTCTAAACCTAACTTTGGTTTATTTATCTCTTTTATCCCTAAAAATATCGTTGGTTCACTATCTCTTTTATATCTCCAAACCTAACTTTGGTTTACTTATCTTTCTTTTGTGTCTCTAAACCTAAAGTTGATTGGCTTATCTTTTTATATATGTAAACCTAACTTTGGTTTACTTGTTTCTTTTTTTTATATCTCTTGGTTTACTTATTTCTTTTTTATATGTCTAAACCTAAAGTTGGTTTTCTTATGTTTCTATATCTCTAAACCTGACTTTGGTTTACGTATCTCTTTTTTATAGCTGTAAACCCAACTTTGGTTTACTTATCTTTTTTATCTCTAAACCCAACTTCGGTTTACTTATCTCTTTTTTATATTTATAAACATAATGTTGGTTTACTTATCATTTTACATTTGTAACTTAAACTTTGGTTTACTTATCTCTTATTTATATCTCTAAATCTAACTTTGCTTTGCTCATCTTATTTTTATATCTGTAAACCTAATCTTGGTTTACTTATCTCTATTTTTTTGTATTTTTTAAACCTAAGTTTGTTTCTCCTATCTCTTTTTTATATCTCCAAACCTAATTTTGGTTTAAAATCTCATTTTTATATCCCTAAACCATATTTTGGTTTACTTATCTCTTTTTTTATATCTAAACCTATTTTTATTCTACTTATCTCGTTTTCTAAACCTAACTTTGGTTTACTGATCTCTTTTTATATCTTTTAAACCTAACTTTAGTTTACTTTTCTTTATTATATCTGTAAAACCTAGTTTTTTTACCTATCGCTTTTTTATATCACTAAACCTAACTTAGGTTTATAAAAAAGATATCTCTTTTTTTTCTCTTTTAAACTTAACTTTGGTTTACTTATCTCTTTTTTATATCTCTAAACCTAGCTTTGGTTTACTTATCTCTTTTATATGTCTCTAAACTTAACTTTGTTTTACCTTTCTTTTATGTCTTTTAAACCTAACTTTGGTTTACTTATCTCTTTTTTTATATATCTAGACGTAAGTTTGGTTTTCTTATCTTTTTTATATTTCTAAAACCTACCTTTTATAATTATCTCTCTTTATAACTCTAAACCTAACTTTGGTTTACTTATCTCTTTTTATAAACCTAACTTTGGTTTACTTATCTCTTTTTTGTAAAACTAACTTTGGTTTACTTATCTCTTTTTTTATATCTTTTAAACCTTACTTTGGTTTACTTAAGCTAGCTTGAATGTTCTACCGAGTGGCGGTCTGTGCTAGAACAAAATCTACATTTCTGAATGAGGGGAATTGAACCTGTTCATCACGCTTCTTCTTTTATCGGCAATTCGATCGTCAAAATATTACGACGTTGATCCGCATGCAAAGACAACAAGTAGCGATGTTTCCAGAGAAGTAACACAGCGCCAAACTGAGTCTAGAGATGTTATCTCTCCATGTATCAGTTGGGCTATCTATTATAAAATCAACAGGAGTTTATATGAGGAGTCGCCCTCATAAGATGCTCATTGTGATGAGGAGGTTGAGAGGTTGCTATTATTTACTCTCAAGATAGATACTGATGCCTCTTGTCCCAGAGGAGATTGTAAACATCATCAAGCCATGTCACCAAGTCGTTCCGGAGATCGGCAGCTCTCTGTCTCGTTCTATTTAATAAACATTACCAAGACATTTTTTTGAAGTCCTACAATGGTCTTAAAATGAACGCCCCGGTTTTGTCAAGTAAGGAGACTGGTACGAGCGCTCTTAATTTTCACACTTCAGTCCGAGAGTTTGGAGAATTTAAATGGTTTTAAATCTGGACTTATCAACTCACTTGATCTGGGCCGGCATTCCCCAGACTCCATTCTGGGACCAGTTTTATTATTATCTATGCGCACCAATGACAATGCCACGTCCAGTAGCATTGTCAGTGATGCCTTTTAGAAGTACCTTTTTGTGCACTGATTTTTTTTTCTATCACAGTTATGTATAATTCAGCCTTGCCTGTCTCTGTCTCTGTCCGGTGTTATCCTTTTTAAAAGCTTTTGGTCTGATGCTAAAGAGGGGTGCATCTGTGAACCTACATTGTGTGGCTATCTGCTTTTGGCATCTTATTATCAGAATCACAGGATATTTGATGTATAAGAATGATTTAGAAGGTTATTGATAACATCACGATTATTCACAGGTTGATTTTGATTGGGTCATGTTGCTTAACTAAATAGATTAAATAATTTATTTTGTCACTATTTTGCAATATTGTAGTTTGTCTTATACCTTCTGATTTTGGTTACTGATAATATCTGTATTAATGAACTCTTAAATATAAAATTTTGCACGCTTATATATTTCTGTTTTTGTTTTAAGTACAACTATTTCCGATAAGTTGAATTTTATCGTTACAGTTTTTAGACTTTAAAGCAGAATTAGCACTTCCAATGATCACCTACTTTTAAAGGGGGAAACTATGTTTGTAATCACTGACGTGGTTCACTGTAAGCTTTACTAAGAGTCTTTGCAACTTCCCCTTGTCCTTTAGCTGCACGTAATTTTTACTAATCTACTTTATATCCAACCCATCTTGTTGTCCAGCCTCTTTTAATTGTTACTTTTTAGTTCAACTGTGAGGTTTTCCCTTTGGAGGAAAATATCAATATTATTCCTCCAAGGTTTTCCCCAAGTTGCACCCCTATGCTGGAGGACCTCCCCGTCCCCACAGCTGGGCCATGTGTCCCAAATTCCGTGAATTAAATCAAATCAAATTCATGGAGAACAAAATGTGTCAGATGCATGACTTGGAATGTTTACGGGTAACCGCTATTGATAATTTAAAGCAGTGTTTCATAATAGGCTGCGTCCAAATTCATTACTGTAGAATTAG
>NC_090726.1:154425326-154427826 GCF_036898095.1 Palaemon carinicauda | reverse complement strand
ATGAGAGAGAGAGAGAGAGAGAGAGAGAGAGAGAGAGAGAGAGAGCTCTCAAACCACATAATTGTCATGTTGAGAACGACCATCACCTGCGCCCGTTCGGACGAACGAACGAACGGACTTCACAACGCTGACCCCGTGACGTTTTCCTCAGAATTAACGAAATTACCTGCGGAAGTCTTCCAGGGTTGAAGATGGCGCGTGGCGAATTTACCTGGATGTCTTTATCTTGATTTTTGACGGCTTCTTTAATATTCATGGTCATTTCGACGTTGGTTTTATGTTATATATTCAATATGGAATTAGTTTCACGTAAGTTTTATGAAGGATATAAGAGATTATTACGTAGGGGATGTTTTTTTCCCAAGGAAATAAGGCGATTCAAGTTCCGACAACCTCCATTCTTGGTTTCCGGTCGCGGGGAAGTGAATGAGGGAGTTAGATTGTGGGAGGGAAAAAATGGATGGGAGATATTCACACGGTAGTTAAGGAAAGGCAGTGGAAAGGGGGTGAAAGAAATTCACCGATAAAAAGCGAAATGTGGTAAAGGCGAGGACTAGAAATAAGGAATATTGGTGAGTGAAAGAGGGTACAGAGGTAATGAAAACTCAACAGTTTTGACGAATTATTTGACTGGTAATTTTTTTCAAAAGGATGAATTTTATTAATGTTTTGATATTTCAAAGTATATTCTCATCTAATGACTGAAATGTGCAGAAAATGGGAAATTTTCCTCATAATTAAAAGGTTAATGATATTTTTTTTCAAATATATGCCGAATACTGTTATGTACATATATATATATATATATATATATATATATATATATATATATATGTATATATATATATATATATATATATATATATATATATATATATATATATATATTTGTAAAAGAAAAATAGCAGAATAGTACTGAAATGGAAGATAAATTTAACTGAGATTTGGACTGAGCTTGTGAAAACAATGATACTGGATGGATCATATTAATCGTATTTAAATTTCTTTGTAATTTTGATCTTTAGTGTTTATATATTTTCAGGCAACTTTAACTTTATTCTAAAATTTCACTATAAATAAAAGTTGATTACTAAAGCCTAAAAGAAAGAACACTTCCAAGATTTATGTCTACACATAAAATTGTAGTTGTTTTTCATGTTTTTTAGTCTTCTTTGCATATTAGCCATTTTTATTTTTTCGTTATTAAAGCGAGATCACATCGAAGCAAGAACCATTAGGTTTTGTATTATTTTATTATTCTTTCTTTTTTACCCTAAAAATTTTATTAATAGGAAATAAATACAGGAATACAATCGCTCAACTTTGCATTTCATTTGAAAAATCCAATTGATTATTATTATTATTATTATTGCTACTTTTATTATTATTATTATCATTATTATTATTATTATTATTATTATTATTATTATTATTATTATTATTCTTATTCATAATTATTATTTTTTTGTCACTGCTAGTGATAGTGCAGTATAGCCAAACATCGCTCAGAACCAGACTGAGTTTAGAATGAATAACTGTTTTGTCCGTCAGGAAAACTACAGTGCATAACGATGAATGACTTGGACGGAGGTCCACATTGTATAATAATCCGTAACCTGAAAACGGAGGAAGTCCAGAGCGGATGAAGCTATTCGCCACAGGAAGTGGCCAGTGCTAGTGTTTGGATGGCGGGGGGTGGGGGGCGGGGGTCAGTGTCTCGAGGGGTGTTGGAATAGAGTTGAGGTAGGGGAGAGAGAGAGAGAGGAGAGGAAGGGTTTAAAGAAGAATGGCAAGGGGGAAGGATATTGAGTTGAAGGGGGTAGGTACCTTGACCAACTCGACGGGAGGAAAAAGACAAGGGCGAATTGGGGAGTATTACAGGGCTCCGGGCTGGAAGTGGTGGATGGCTGGACCGGGGAGGGGAGGGGAGGGGAGGGGGGGAGTTCCGTTTGTAAAGAGCCAGAGGTCACGGGGTCATTTGATGTGACGTCGGCTAATGTGATAACGCTTCTGGAGCTGTTGCCGTATGGCGGGCGCCTAATAAAATTCATATTTTAGGTGTCCGTCATTAATTGCTTGCAAGCGCTGTCGGGTGCAATTTAGAAGACACGTTGGCTTTTCCTATGTGCTTCATAAATTGTTATATTTAGACTACTGTATGCCTGCCAAGCGCACATTACTGAATAATGGACTAAAGAATAGATAGCATTGTGACGTTGCTATGTTTAGCCGTCGTAATGTTGATAACGTCCAGACCTTGAGTAGCTCATAAATTGTTCCCGGTGTCAAAATGGATTAACATTTATGATCTTACTATCGTAATACACGTGGGTATGTGCTCTTCAATGTCAGGTTGTTTATGAATGCCCTCGGAAGCATTCGCAAAAATAAATTCTACAAATGTTTTTATTTAAAGATATTCTTCATGTCATAAATATAATTTTATATGGTGGATTTTTTTTATATATATAGGTGGCGTATTTTCTGACAACCCTTACTG
>NC_090726.1:154417826-154422826 GCF_036898095.1 Palaemon carinicauda | reverse complement strand
ATGAAAAGACTCAAAAGTCAGTTGGGTTTCAGGATATATTATATGTTTACATACTTTATACGTTTCCTTGACAGGTGGCTATGCTTCGAATACACATGAATACTCCCATGTGGATGAAGTATTCTTAACATACATGGCCTCCGATGGGGCATGTGTACACCGCGCTCAGACATCTATTGTAAGTCAGCAACTCGATCGTGTTCGTATTTCTTCCGTTCATGACAGATAATATTGAATGTTAATGAGATGGTGTTTTCTGTTACCTGTGGCTACCGAGCGTAGATCCTGTCTGATGGGACGTGGACTGAATATTAGAATGTTTGAAAAAAGGGGGATTTACATTTCTCTGCTGACTTCTTTTTTTTTTATTGTAGAAGAATTCCAATTTAGGTCTGCTACTTTCCTACTACTACTACTGCTACTGAAATATGATGATGATGAAATTCAGAGTTTGGTGAAAAAATACATATATATTTTTTGGGTTTTAGTGTCTTTAATCAGTTTGTGTGTGAAATTATCCTACTGTTTAACTTATGAAAGATTGAAGTTGAGATTTTACGTTTTAGTGTTAGGTGTGAAAAATTGGATTTGACCATCAAATTAAATTTACACTGAATTCGCGAAAGCAAATTATTTCATTGTGAATTATCTCGTCCAACGAAACACCATTAATATATGTGATTTTTGCTATTTATGGAAATTTCAGATAAAAACAGACGGTGAAGTCCGACTTCTGGGACGTTGCTAACGCTAAAGATAGTTACATATGGGCTGATGGTACTAGAGATTGGCCAAGACTTGATAATAATCTATCTGAACTTGTACTGACATCTGCATTCTTATCAATGTTGCCCTAATAATAATAAGGGGTTTTAATTTATATAGTTTATAGTTTATTTATATTAGTTCTCGTACAAAGAACAGGTGCTGCAAAGCCTTATCACCGATAAAGTCTCCCATTTATACGGGTCATGACTGAAGTTAAAATAGTGCTACCTTCCATGGGTGCAATAAATTGAGAATGTGCAATGTTGCAGGGTTTAATACCTTAGATTAGTAGTCTGGGAAGGAATGCAGTAACTCTTAATAGCCTTGTTTTGCCACCGAAAGAGAACTTTATGTGACGGAGACCTTCGATAAATTAGTAAACAACTTGTATTACGAATCTGCTTCGTGTACATCGATTGGGAGTTAGAGTTATAGATAGGTCATTGCAGGTGCTCCATCAAAATGCGTGTTCTGTTTACATTACCCGGTGGGGTCCTGGAATGCATTCAGGATGACCTGGGCTCTCTCTCTCTCTCTCTCTCTCTCTCTCTCTCTCTCTCATACACACAATTATCCAGTTCTGAGTTATGTTGCCTAATTCGAGAATTCGAGCACCACTATCACAATTCTCCCTTTGTTTCCTTTATAGTTTGAGGATTTAGCTCCCCCCCCCCTCTCTCTCTCTCTCTCTCTCTCTCTCTCTCTCTCTCTCTCTCACATACACACAATTATCCAGTTCTGAGTTGTGTTGCCTAATTCGAGAATTCGAGCACCATTTCATCACAATTCGCCCTTTGTTTCCCTTATAGTCTGAGGATTTAGCTCCTCTCTCTCTCTCTCTCTCTCTCTCTCTCTCTCTCTCTCTCTCTCCTTCACGTACATTTGCCGTTTATTGGTAATAAATACCGTTTGGCCAGAGCTGCTTCCAATACCAGCGTCGCAAAGCGTGGAATTATACCTGTATTTTATTTGGGAGTAAATTATTTTTATGCCTCCGTAAGAGGTAGCAGGTGAAGGGAAGGTTAAACGCTTATAACTTTGTTAGTAAGCGCTCATCGATACGTACGTCCCTTTAATAGCTGTGTGTACGAACACCCGAAGCCTAGAAATTCATCTCTCTCTCTCTCTCTCTCTCTCTCTCTCTCTCTCTCTCTCTCTCTCTCTCTCTCGTTAGATTAACTAACACACGTTCTAGTAGTTCAAATATGTTTACGACTTTGTGTAATATCCCTTCCTTTTTTCTGTAGTTAAATTACAAGTAGTAGTAGTAGTAGTAGTAGTAAATCAAAAGTTAAAAGGCTACTATGAATGGCTGAGACAAAGGACAGTGGCATTGCCATAGCTAGCAGGGCAATGCCCTAGAGACTGACCATGTATCTATATAATCAACGCCCAAGATCCCTCAACACTCAAGCTAGGACCAGGGAGGGGCAGGCAATGGCTGCTTATTATTTAAAAGGAAGACCCATAAGGTACCCCAGACACTACAAGAAATATCGAACTTGAGCGGACTCGAACCCCAGTCCAGACAGGGACATTTCCAATCGACCAGAAGGAAGAAAAGATGTTGGTCCTCTTGGCAGTAGTGGTTGTTAAATTGAATATTAGGAATCCAGTTTTGTCAATGTAAGATCAATCCATCCAGAGAGAACATTACTTAACATACAAAAAGCAACCTTCATTACACAGAAATGAGGGTCACGGTAAAGTTAGGAGTACAAGACAGATTGCTCCGGAAGTGGAGAAGGCCTTTGGCCGCGGCAGTAAACATTACAAAGGTTCTTCTGAATACCTAATGATATTTTGATGACCTTACAACAGGACCGACCTTATGCAAGTCCAATGTTGGCGCTACTTCTTTCCCAACTGAGGCTATACACAGCTCCTGTAGGGCTTTTCGATGTTTACATTTTGAAATTACGGGGTTTTCTACTATTGACTCATTCATTGCTATTGATTCAAGATAAATAGATCTTTTGACATTTTCTTACTGAAGAAATAATTTTGTTTTATTTGACGGGTGCTGTGAGCTATTTTTAGGGAATTTCAGTGATATATAATACAGTGACCAATAGAATAGATTTTTTAAATTGTTTTTTTCACCCTAGAAAATGGCAACTCTCTCTCTCTCTCTCTCTCTCTCTCTCTCTCTCTCTCTCTCTCTCTCTCTCTCTCTCTCTCTCTCTCTCTCTCTCTCTCTCTCTCTCTCTTTATACATAAATATATATATATATATATATATATATATATATATATATATATATATATATATATATATATATATATATAAATATATTACGATCATAAAAAGAATATTTAAACTAGCACAATTGCATTTATCTATTTTTTAAATGATTTTCCCTTGTGTACGGATATTCCCGTCTCGGAAAGAATATAAACGAGATCAAATGCCTACCAGTAGCTGCATGGTTGGTTGGATCTAGATCATAGAAGCCATGCAGCTTTGATATGTCAAAGGTAACTGCAAAGAATATTTTGAAGAATTTCAGTATTAATAGCACGAATAAACTTTTTCGTCCATGTTTATCGAACTTGTCCACTGATAATGAAGACGAACAAGTCACCCATAATTTTTTTTTCATAAGTTTTCTTGTACACCTTCTTGATCTGTTAAGAATTTAGTATTATTTTGATTATTTATTAATTCGTCAAAGAAGAATCTCGACTAATGATTTCATCCACATAATGATGAATGATATCAAACTAGATCACGTGTAGAGTTCGGGGATTTTATCAAATTCTCTACTAAGAAATTGAAAATTTATGGAAATTTTAAAATAATTTCAATGTTCTCTTCTAAATTATTAAATAATATAAATTCTGTAATAAATGCATATCTTTTGATGCACAGTAGCATACCGTAATGCATTTTCATTAGTTTATTTTTTAAAGATTTTTTACAGCACATCATCCAGAAACCTTACAAGTTAATTTTATTTATCACTCCATTTCTCTTTGAGTTGCATAATGCATATCCATTAGTTTTTTAAAAGACTCTGTTTGTCATTTTATATTTTCACATTATACTGTATATTTAGGGCAGATTTTAGATGAATAACATTATCTCCTTATTTCATAATGTATATCAACGCTACAATTATTATCATATTTGATCAATTTTGACCATAATTTTAACTGTAAAACTCAAATAATAAAAGTGTCCACTTATTAGCTTTAGGATTAGTAATGCTGGAAACTTTTATAATTATTTTTTCTGCTTTAGGGTTAGTAATGCTGAATTTTTTTGTAATTTTATATTTTTATTTTTTACTTGGATTCCAGGTAAGCACACATAATACTAATTTGTTAATGAATTATTGCTTTAAAGATAGCATTCTCCTTTTAAAAACATTAATTACCTGTCGATATTACAAATTAATACCCCACTGTTACGTAATTATGTTTGTTTTATAAACAAAACTCGCTCATAGAGGCCTTGCTAATTAAAGAAATTAAGAAGATTATTTTTGGTCTCAATTACGGTAGCTCTTGCTCGATGTTCCCTGACAAGTAAAAACTTGACCCATTTAGTACAATGCACTTTTTTTTGTAGACAAGTTAATGAAAGCAAGAACGCCCCAGTATGACCTTGCAGAATGCCATGTGTCGATTCAATGCTCAAGGGTCTTAGGCTGATGTCCTACAGTTTCTGATACATTTGTCTCTCTTCTCTACCTTTTTTATTATTTTCAACTCTCTCTTAACATATTAATTCATCTCTTTGTTTATTTATCTTGCTTTTAGTTACCACCCGTAGCGTCGTTCGTTCTGTTCTTATTTCTTTTTATTTTCCTTGTCACAAGCTGCACATGTTTTATCATTTTGAAAGTTTTTCTTATTTTTTCATTAGGTTTGTTGTTTGTAAAAGGGGTTTCGACAAATTTCTAATGGGCCTTTGTACGTGTATGGAGCTCTTGATTTTGTGGAGACTTTCTACACAGGGTGTTTATTTTCACAATTAATCTTTTGTATTATTATTTTGTCAGTAACTCTGGTTTATATTTATGGAGACACCCATCTTAAAGGAAAGGAGGATATTTTTATTACTTAATTTCATAAAAAAATTCGGATTATATTATAAAAAGTTTAATTCAAGCTAGTCCAGGTTTCTTAACATTTTTTTTTTTATTAATTCTAAATTAAAGGTAGCACACCCTTCATAAATAATAGATTGAAGAATCGGGTAAAGGACTTGAAATTGCCTATTTTAT
>NC_090726.1:154407826-154412826 GCF_036898095.1 Palaemon carinicauda | reverse complement strand
TATCTGAGATTTTTTAAATATAAAAATAGAAATTTAAGATCAATTTATAAACGCATAAATGATTTTGCGAAAGGCTTCACTGAATTTCATGGCTAATCTCACAAGCCCTGCCCTTATTCGTCCAAGCTTACAATTCCATTTTTGCATCGGGATTGACATCGATTCTACACGAACGTCATCTCTTGTTCAAAGCAGATCAATTTGTGGAGCTTACGCGCTCCCTTAGAAATTTAGGTTTATGATCTACGGTGATCTTGGATTCGGTTCCATTTAGAGTGGCGCCTTTCCTTGTGACAAATTGTTTCGATGCACATACGTTTTCTCTGCAATGAAGTTTTTTCTGCACTCCCTTCTATACCGTTCTTCTTTTTTATCCGATGCAGTTCAAGATTCTACTGTTGCAAAGGGATTGGTGTAGAAATTTCCAAACAGGCACCAACTTAGTCTTCAAATATAGAATTTCTGAGGGAGAGAGAAAGCTTCACGTCCTAAGCTGCTTTGCACACAGTTTTGAACGCTCTGCATCAACCCCTTTGCACCTTTGGAATCTTAAGCTCCATCGGAGAAAGAAGAAAAAAGTTCCTATTGCAGTGAGGAGGAAGAGTATTTACGCCTAACACTTTGTTTTATCCGGGGAGAAAACTGTGGCCAGTACTCCATGCAGTTGAGAAAATGGTAAAAATAAAAGTGCACGTATACGGGTGTATGTGATTAATTTGAATGTAAAACTTGTAAATTTGAATAAGCTTGTTTCGTACGTCCATTCTAAAAGCAGGTAAATTTTATTTGTTTGTATATTTAGCTATATATTTACTAATTTTTCCAAAAGGTCGAGCATTCTCTACAAAACTCCTTTCAATAATCCTGTAATCCTAGGAATGATTTATGAGTCGAGTTAAAAAGCAAATTCCAGATGTCTTGAAAGATTATTTATGATGGAGCAGCAGCCAAGGCTTTCAAGTGATCTTCGCATCATACTATTGTTCTTAGAGAAATTATTACTAGATTATGCTGGACATCCCTCAAGGGGAGGGCAGTGCACCTTTAAGATTTTTTCCAGATAAACCTACCGTTGACAGTTCAGCATTAGTTGATAAAAAAAAAAAAAATATGTAAAACGATCATAAGTGTATAGAAATTTAGCTATCATCGACTTCGATAAGAGGCATTCTCAGTTCCTTGATAAAAAATAAAAAATAAAAAAAAAACATAAACAAAAAATGTTAGAAGACGATTTCCGTTGTTGTTTTATGATTTTAGTTACAAAATTTTAAAATAAATTTTCAAACTACGACTTATATAAAGGCATTTCGGGATCAACATTATACAGCAATTTAAGACGATAATCTGGAAATGGAAGTTCACCCGGCAGATGTGATGCGATATTAGGAAAGATAATAGCATGATAGTTGAGGGAGATACCGTCTTCAGGTGCAATATTATGCTCTGAAGCCACCTAGTAGTTTGAGCTTTAATATGTTCGAGGAGTAATTTGCCAAGAACCTTTTTTTATAAATAATTCAAAAACAAGGAGACAAACCGGGTTTGCTTCTCTCCTTTGCTCATGAAGCGAGGCTTATAATCAGTGTCATTAACGATCTTTTACTCTGAAGAATTAAAGGAAAAAACTAGTAAAAAGGCGTAGAATAAATGCGCATCGATGTGTGATTATACCGGTAGCAAAAGGAGGAGTCCTCGCGCCATGTGGTGGGCGCAAAGGATGATGGGCACTTTGATCTTGTCTAAAGAGCTTGTTGCTTGTCTTGCAAGACGACGCGTGTTGCAGTCTGTCCTGGGAAAATGTCGGTTAGTTTTAAGGTATGGCCAGCTACTCCTGCCTTTACCACGCCGCTCTTTACTGTAATTTTGGACATAATTGAATGGACGCCCAGACGGCTGCTGCACCCTTTGCTAGGGCTTGGGCACAGTCTCTCTCTCTCTCTCTCTCTCTCTCTCTCTGCGTGTGTTTACTCCTGAACATTATTTTACTGATATTATCTCTCTCTCTCTCTCTCTCTCTCTCTCTCTCTCTCTCTCTCTCTCTCTCTCTCTCTCTCTCTGCGTGTGTTTACTCCTGAACATTATTTTACTGATATTATCTCTCTCTCTCTCTCTCTCTCTCTCTCTCTCTCTCTCTCCTCTCTCTCTCTCTCTCTCTCTCTCTCTCTGTTTACTCCTGAACATTATTTTACTGTAATAATTTTTCAAGATTTGATAATCCATTTAGAAAAAATAAACCAAGAATGCCAAACTATACATTTCCTGAATCATTGGATTATAACGTCATGTGATGACAGGAGGTAAAAAGACCAAAGAGATAGCACGCAGCAAACTCGTAAATAATGACCCAAAAAAGTAAACTAACAGAGGAGATTTAGAGTCCATGTTTTTTTTTTTTTTTTTTTTTTTTTTTTTTTTTTTTTTTTTTTTTTTTACTCCAATTATTTTAACAATTGATACCAAGTCATGAGCTTTGTGCGAGGGAACGTTACTGACTGAGAGGTGAAAAGGTGAAGCGCTGTCTGGAAGTGCATGTTGGGAAGTGAACAAGGTGGAAGTGGTTTACCCTTGGGAAATTTCGGGAGTCCTTCCTCAGTAATCACTTCCTTTGGAACATTATGCTCTTCTAGCTCCTCTTCGGTTGCAAAGGGACGCGCCAGGACGTATCCTTATTTTTTACAAGTTTTTATTTCGTAAATTATTTCTTTATTAAGTTATTTGTTGTTCAGCAAAGGCTGAATGGAGAAAAATAACATCTTTAAGAACAGCATGTTAAATGTATTTTGTAAGTTGATGATAGTAAGGAGTTATTATTTTTTTTTTGGCAGTCTTCAACAAAATTATTAGAAGGAAGGTTAACTCGTCTAATGTCATTAATGAAATTAACTGGTAATTTGGACAATTCTGGATCACATCAACATCATGTGTATTTTTCCTTGATACAATTTTTATCCAAACTAGTTTCCCTGAAATTATCTTTACTTATAGCTATTTTAACCGGGTCTGCATCAAATGTAAAGTTGGCAAAATGGTGATTTTCCTCATAATTTCTTGAAACTTTTTAGCATCTCTTCACCATTAATTTTTTTGTTCTCTAAATCCTAAAATCGGCAGACTTTTACTTTTCATTGTTTTTGGATGACCCTAATATCACTAGCTGTTGTTATTTCAGCTAGTGATGATAAGACCTTTCGAGGTTTACACTATGTTCCTTATAATATAAATTAATATCATTAACATCAAATAAAAAAAAAAACAATCAATGTGTTCTAGATCTTAAGAGAAAGAAATTGAGATGATTTAGCCATCATTATTGTAAAAGCTTAACTATTTTGATTTTTAGTTAACATATCTAAGAAAAGTGAATGATCATCTTAAAAACTAAACATGTTTCAATACTATTTTTTTTCCACGTTTTATAGATATTTTAGTATTTAATTTACTTTCTTGAAAAAAAAAAATAAAACAATATTTATATTACCTCTCATGAATATTTTCAGAAGACATACTTCAGTCCTGCATTTCAGCTTTCTCCATTCAAATCTTTTATCATCTTTTGCAATTCCTCCCATGATTCACTAAACAGAACTATGTCATCCGCAAATCTTGAGATGTTAGGGTATTTCCAATTAATGTTAATTCTTACATTTCTCAATCTAAACTCTTAAAAACTTCTAGGGACGCTGTGACTGATTTAGGACAGATAGGGTCGCCCTATTCAACTCCTTTTCTCAATCGGAATTTTCTCACAATCTTTATGTAGTTTTGGGATTGCTTTACTTCCCGTATAGATATCTTCAAGAGTTGTAACATATGATTCATCTATTCCTTGTCTTTGAAGGGCTTTCATTACTGCTGAAATTTTGACTGAATCAAAAGGTTTCTCATAGTCTATAAATGTCATACATAATGATTTGTCATAATCTGTTGATTTTTACATTTGCTGGTTGATTACATGGATATGGTCAGTTGTTGAATACCTGCTTCTGAAGTCTGCTTGCTCTCTTAGTTGATTGAAGTCTAGCTGTCTTACTATTTGGCCAAATATGATTTTTGTAAATATTTTATATATTACTGAGAGTGATCTTATTAGGTTGTGAATATTCGGGTCATTTGTGTCTCCCCTTTTGTGAATTAGCATAATGATACAGTTTTTCCAAGCTGTAGGTATAAAGCATTCTTGCTAAAAAACATTTAAAGTTCAACGTGTTTTACTACTATGAAATGTTAGGCCATATAACTTTAATGTAATGTTTCATTTCGATTCAAATCCTATCATAATTAAGTTTCCCTCTGAGTCTTTACCCCAGAGGAAAAGCGAATATGGGGCTGTGGTGATCTATTGGAAACGTCCCTGCCTGGCGTTCTGCTGGATGGGAGATCAAGTCACACTCAAACTCGAGAGTTTCTTGCAGTGTCTAAAACCTTACCATCCTTGTGAGCTAAGAATAGGGGAGGTTTAGGGGAGCCTATAGGTGTACCTGCTGAGTCATCAGCAGCCAATACCTGACACCACTACAAGTAATAGAGCTTGAGAGGTTAAACTCCATTCTAGGGATGTTGCTTGCTCCCTCAATTTCCTGGAAATCTCCGATTGGCTGTGCAAGCAAGGGGACACGCCAATAATGTACGGCACACTCAAATCATACCTCCTGGATCAGTATTCATCATTGCTAGCCGCCCGAATAGCGAAACTTTTTCAGCTCTCTCACCAACCGTTGGTGAACCAAAAGCCTTCGCTCGCCCTCAGGGAAATGACCACTATTGCTCGCTTGCAACCTACCGCAGACAGCTCTCCTCATGAAGTGAATCTACTTCGTGCCCTTTTGCTATATCGCCTACCGAACCTGTACACGCTGCCATCCCTGATGTGCTGTCGATATTTTTCTGATGAAGGACTTGATAACCAAAGTCGACACCCTTATGGACAGCCACTTCACCACCTTCAAGACCCCCATCAATGCCTCCACTCCTTAAGAAGTGGACAGCTATTCAACATC